>NW_026882960.1:0-42995 GCF_032173495.1 Musca vetustissima
TCGAAGTGTTGTGTAAATATAGATCCCATATATACTTTCGTACTGTTTTAGGTAAATAGTGAACCAAAGTCCTTATTTGGACGAAATTTGGCATCGCGTACTGAATTAAGTCTCGAACGATGAGCGTTAAATTTCGTGAAAATTGGTTCAGATTTAAATATAGCTCTCATATATATTTTTGTCCGATTTTTGGTAAACATAATACCCTGTGGTACCCTGTGGTACAGGGTATTATGTCTTTGTGCATAAGTTTGTAACAGGAAAAAGGAATATGCATAGAATCACTTTCTAAGTCGACTCATGCATGTCCGTCCGTCTGTCTGTCTGTCCATGTTAAATTGTAAACAAAGTACAGGTCGCATTTATGATCCGAATTGGATGAAATTTGGTATAGGTCACTTATTCGGCCCAAGGACGAACTCTATTGAAATTGTGAAAAATCGGTTTAGATTTAGATATAGCTCCCATATATATATTTAACCGATTTAATGTAAACGGTCCCTAAAATCTTCCGATTTTTGCATTAAAATCTCCTAGTACAATTTTAATGTCTGGCCAGGGCAGCGGTCGTATGTTGTTTCTAGGCGCTCGTAAAATATATTTAGGTCGGTTCAACTATGTCTTCCGACAAAACATGGACGCAAAAGAGACTAATGTAGAAGTACTTCTCTTTAATATGGATTATAGGAAGTCGCTCGCATTTCCTATAATTCAATAATATCGGCTTTGCAGTTCTCGAGTACATCCGCCAAAGCGAAAACTGCACCTGTTCTGTTCAACATGCGCTTATTCCAAGTGCAGATTCGCGGGTCGTAAACATTAGGGGGGTTTGGTTTTCTTTTTTGTTACGTTTCCATAGTAAGTGTTGTTTTCCGAGTCTGGGCTAACTAACTCGACGACACATATCAGTTCACCATTTCAATGGTTGCTGAAAGTAGGTACCCCAGGCGACACCGCGTTGTGCACAAATTCGTCAAATAGGACAAGTTGTAGTTATTTGGTACACCACTTAGATATAATCGTATGAAAATGTGTATGGAAGCTATATGTATTTAAACCAGAACCGATTTCAATTCAATACGTTATGCAATGTTTTATTTTAGCCTAAAAAACATAAGCTGCTCGGTGCACCATTCGCATAAAATCGGAAAAATATATATGGGAGTTATATCTAAATCTGAACCAATTTCAACACACGTCATTCTTTTACATAAAATCGGACGTATTGGAGTTGAACCGATTCTTACAAAACTTCGCGCATTTAATCCTGTACTGTTTTCAGTACACTGTGCACAAGTTGGTCTCAATTGGACAATCCTTGAATTTTTGGTGCACCATTCAGCTACCCACCAGATACATCTTTACGAATTTCACATTTATAGAAAGCTAAAGTATAACCATATGTTTTGCCCGAAATCACTGTCACCCAATATGAATTTTAAGAGTTTTTTTAGCATCTCATCATATCCATCTGGAAACAGCCAGACATAGTTTTGGCCCGAAATGTTGCTTACTTTTGCAGCTGACACAGCTTTTTGGTACATTTTTGTTTCATTTTGCCACAAAATTTAGTTTTACTTGACGGTTGTGTTTTTTTTTTTCATCCATCTCATTTGGCCATTGAGCTAAAACTTTGCCTAACCATCATCAGTATATCCATAGTATATTAGCAAAAACACGACGACGAAGATGAAGAAGAGGCAAGCAAGCAAAGCATAAGTCCATGCAACCAAAGTTCGACCAAATGAATGAACCAACGAACGAATGAGGCAACGAGGGAATGGAGAAACACACAGCAAATGTTGTGCTGTTGCTTAGAGCTGTCGCTATTTTGCTTTTCGACACGGTTACTAATAAAAACGACATGTCCTTTTAATTAACATGCACATCAAAAATTGCCACGGTTACCCTTTCATGGCTATGGCCGGATGTGAGTGTATGTGTGTGTGTGTGTGAAATTATGTGCTGGGATAAAAACCCATACACACACCACCACCACGACACACTAACATCCATACATTACACCATTATTCACTATACATTGGAGTATTAAGTAAAGACTAGCTGTCATCTGAAACATCCCACTCACGCTTACGCTACGTTTAAGCCACACAATTCACAGCCACCAAATATACGTTTCTGTATATATGTGTATGTGTTGATGTGTCTGTGCTTAATTCTCATCAGCCATTCCCTACCAAAGTTAGTAAAAATGTTCATAAGCTTGAGAGAGAGTGTGTATGTATGTGTGTGTGTTTTCGAGGTTTGGTAAAGGATTTTTTTCGTATTCCATGAATAGGATGCTATTATGGATGTGTTTATGTACTCATGTATACCATACTCACACACATACATACAAATGATGCCAACCTGCCACCGTATGTGTGCATGTGTGTGCTTGCCTCAAAATCCTATTAAGTTAAAAATGTTTGTCGTCATTTTTTGGTTGACTCTTTTCCGCATTCATTCGGAATTCCATACATTTCCCATCATCATCATCAAAAAAATAACACAACAGGGGAGAAATCAAATGGAAACTTTTGTCATTAAACGTGGAAAATTGTGGTCAGCAAAAAAGTGAAAAATAAACCTAAACGTATAGTTGAAGGAAACAGGTGTGCAATTATAGGTATGTATGTCGCAGTTTTGGGTTCTTAAAAGGTTTTATTTTTTGTTTTCCAAATCAACTCGGAAGAATATAAATGCTGTAAAAGTGAAAAAAAGTAATTATATTTCAGTGTTAGGAAGGGGGGCGGGAGAGTATATAAACAAGTTCAAATATATGCATACAGTCATTAATAGTTTTGAAGGGAAATGTTACACTTTAATAGAAGGAATATTTAAATATTGAGATTTGACGCTTTATTTCCAAATAAAACAGTAGATTTAAACTATTATTGAGTTATAGTAGAGGGGAGTAATATGTTAAAAGAACAACAGAATATTTGGGATCATTTTCCAAAGGCAAATTATTTACAAAACTACTGAAATATTTATAGCCTACACAACTATGTTGTCAGGGTATTACAGCGTTGTGCAACCCCAAGAATTTGTAACGCCGCGAAATATTGGTCATAGACCCACCTTTAAGTATACCGATCGACATATCTCGACTAGCTGAGTCGATCTAGACATGTGTGTCCGTCCGTCTGTCCATTATAATTTGTAAACACGATACAGATCACAGCTATGGACCAATCTTCACGAAATTTTGCATGTAGAATGGGTTCTGGCCAATGAAGACCCCTATTGTTTTTGGTAAAGATCGGCTAATATTTAGGGGATGAAATGGACCAAATACTTAATTTTTGTCGCTCCAGAGACCGCAATTATGGACCAAACATCGCGAGAAGGGGATCAGGCCAAACAATAACCAGTAAGGAAAGTAGTAAAGTCGGACGGGGCCGACTATATGATACCCTTCACCACTTTGAGTATATTCAACAGATGAATGCTAACAGACGTCGAATTCTGCAACATATAGTAAATTTTTCATTTGTTCAGATATAGGGTCTCTTCTTACAACTTTACACACATCACTCCAGACTCATTTCAGTACACTATGACAAATTTTGTGCAAATCGAAATATGTATAGGGACTTTGGTACACCATTTACACTAAATCGGACGAAAATATATATCGAAGCTATATCTAAATCGGAACCGATTTTCAGGAAACTTAACACACATCACTTTGGTACACCATTTACCTTAAATCGGACGAAGAGATATATGAGAGCTATATATAAATCTGGACCGATTTTCAGGAAACTTAACATCCATCATTCTAGACCCTATTCATTACGCTGTGTCAACTTTTGTGCAAATCGAAAGATATATAGGGACTTTGGTACACCATTTACCTTAAATCGGACGAAGATATATATTGGAGCTATATCTAAATCTGAACCGATTTTTTTCCAATTTCAATAGGGTTCGTCCTTGGGCCAATTAAGTGACCTGTGCCAAATTTCATCCAAATCGGATCATAAATGCGACCTGTACTTTGATAACAAACATACATGGACGAACGGACGGACAGACGGACGGACATGCATAAATCGACTCAGAAAGTGATTCTATGCATATTCTCAAAAGGAACCATGAGTCTATCTCGATTATTTTTGCCTGTTACAAACATATGCACAAATACATAACACCCTGTATCACAGTGTGGTGAAGGGTATAATCATGCATATTTTGGTAAAGATCGATCAATATTAAGTGGATCAAATGGACCCTGTTTTTTGTGTGAAAAATTACAAAATTACAAAATATATTTACTCATGAAGAACATAGTCCCGAGAAGTTGATAGTATATCCAAGGGGAATGGCTGACCTTTAAATTGATACCAATTATATTGTCGTATGTATTCGGATGTGGGAGTTACACGTAAATATTTACATGAGCTTACGTATTAATATATTATTTAGTAACCCATTACCAAACTAGAAGGCGAAAATATAGCGCTGATGCTTTGAAATTTTCCATGAGGATCCATGTAATGTCAAGGACAACGCCTATAATTTGCAATGATGATGACATAATAATTTTGGAATGAAATGGACCGAAAACTTAATTTTTGTGTTTTTTCGGGCCGATCTATATAAATTGCCATAAAAGAAAGCCGAACATCGCAACAGAACGCACGGACAAGTAATTAGAAGGGCTATACTGAATATTAGTAATATTTATTGATCTCTAGTCGATCAAGAGGGTACAAATATCGCCAAATATTGCCCAAGCTCAGAACATAAAACAACAAAAATTCGATTTTCGTGAAAGTTGTGTAGGGTATCATATGGTCGGCCACGTCCGACTATACTGCTCCGCTCACTGGTTTTAATTATACACCAGTGAGTGTAGAGTATAGTCAGGCGATGCCTAATATACCACTGTATTTTAAATATAAGCGGAGCAAAATTTCGAGCCTAGGCAAAATGCGGCGACATTTATATTATCTGATGAGGTAATGAAAATAATAAATCCTGTAGGAATATGTAAATCCCTTTACAAATTTCTGTATATCCCTCGTCTTACATCAATAGACTACATATCAGATTAAATACTAACGAACTTTTTTAATGTTCACACAATGTTTTCGGCGCATTTGGCTAGCTTAATATTGAAGGATTATCATCAAAAGATTGAGTCTGATTAGTTGGTCAGATCACCTTAGGGTCATAATTGCAACACCTAGAGCGCACTATAAGCCAGAAACCTAATTTTTTTTTGGCAAAAAGTCCATTCAGGTAGAGCGTAAAATTTGTTTTTCCAACCAAATATGCTATATTTCAAATTTAATTAGTTGTTTCATAGTTTTATTCTCATAATAAATAAAGCAACGGTTTCATGCTATTTATACCCTTCAAGCTGCTTAACCCTGCACCAAATATAGAGGCACCAAAGCGCCTATATTCCCTTCGATTTACCCGTATTTGCACATAGCTTCTGTATTAAACCTGAAATGATGCGTGCTAAATTTCGTGAAAATGGGTTCAGATTTAGATATAGCTTCCATATATATTTTGGTTTGATTTTATGTAAATTGGGCAAAAAGACCCAAAGTTCGTAGGATTGACACACAATTTGGTACAATAAAAATTAATCTCCGGCAAGGTTCGTTAAAATCGGTTAGGATTTAGATATAGCTCCCATATATATAGTTTTGTTGAAATCCGTTCAGATTTAGATATAGCTCTCTTATATAGCATCAAAAAACCAAATAATAAGGTCTAAATTTATTTATACGAAGTTTTGTTGAAATCGGTTTAGATTTGGATATAGCTCCCATATATATTTTCGTCCGATTTTATGTAAATGGAGCGCCATACAGCAAATATTTGTCCGATTGAAACAACTTTTTACACAGCGTACTGAATTAGACCCAGATTGATGTATACGAAGTATTGTTTGAATCGCTTCAGATTTAGATATAGCTCCCATGTATATTTTCGTCCGATTTTATGTAAATGGAGCGCCATACTACAAATATTTGTTCCATTGAAACAACGTTTTGCACAGCGTACTGAATTAGGTCTGGATTGATGTATGAGAAGTTTTGTTGGAATCGCTTCAGATTTAGATATAGCTCCCATATATATTTTCGTCCGATTTTATGTAAATGGAGCAACCAAAGAGTCACATTTGGTCCAATTAGCAGAAAATTCTGCACAAGTTTTTTTTTTTTTTTTTTTTTTTTTTGAATCGGTTCAGATTTAGATGTATCTCCCATATAAAGTTTCCTCCGAATTCATGTAAATGGAGCACCGTACTGTGAAAGTTTTTTCCGATTGAGACATAATTTTGCATATCGTATTAAATTTACTACAGGTTGACAAACATATTGAAATTTCTGCAAGTTGACGTCCGTGAAGTATTGTTAAAATCGGTTCAGATTTAGATATAGCTTCCATATATAGTTTCCTACCATGTATAGTCCGATTTTGTAGCACCATACTGCCAATAAACGATTAAGAAAAAATTTTGCACAGCTTACTAAATTAGAACCAGATTGATGTATGTTTGTAGGTACCGCCGATTGCAAACCAGTAAGGAAAGTTGAAACTTCAGACGGGGCCGACTATATGATACCCTTCACTACTTTACTTTAGATACATACAAGAGATACTTATACAAAATGCTGTAGATTGAACAGAAAAGGCGAAATCAAAAGTGTGATCAACATATTTATTTGAACCAATTAAAAACCCCACCCACATACCATTCTGAATTCAATGAAAAATGGCATGTCAAACGACAGACTTGGATTCGTTGGTGTGTTTTACGAAATCGAGCACAATTATTTATGGGTTCTATAGGTAAATATAAACCTAATTCAGCAGCCGTTGCATACACCAAATTGTTTTTGCAGCTTCAATACACATCACTCAAGACTCATTTTAATTCAATCTGAACCAGTAAGGAAAGTAGTAAAGTCGGACTGGGCCGACTATATGATACCCTTCACCACTTTGGGTATATTGTACATATGTATCCTAACAATTGCATGTCTATGTTCCCTCTTTCTCCAACCTATCCTAAATTTAATTTCATTCGAGCTGATTTAGAGTCGAAGAAACCGCCTTCATGAAGAAACATCCAACAACGGCATGAGGCTGATTGACTTCGCGGCAGCAAAAAACATGGTAGTTAGCAGCACCAGATTCAAGCATCTCGATATACACAAGGCCACCTGGATCTCTCCTGATCAAGTAACGAGAAATCAAATTGATCATGTTGTGATAGACGGAAGGCATTCATCCAGTGTTTTAGACATCCGATCGATCCGAGGAGCGAATATCGATTCGGACCATTACCTAGTGGCAGCCAAGGTACGCACCCGTCTTAATGTTGCAGCAAAGGTGCGATCTAATACAACACGGAAACTCGACGTCGAAAAGCTGCATACACAACAGGTAGCCGAGGCCTACTCCGCTCAACTTACCCATCTGCTTGAAGAAAGCACTTCTTGTCCCGATAATAGTATAGTAGCACAATGGCAAAGAATTTCCCACTCCCTACAAACTGCAGCAAAAGTAACACTTGGGTACCAAAAACCACCAACAAGAAACTTATGGTACGATCAGGAGTGTCGTAATGCTACTATTGTGAAAAACGCAGCGTATAGGGCAAACCAGTAGACAGTAGCAACACGTAACGTGATGGAGAATTATCGGGAGAAAAGGAGAGAGGAGAAACGTGTTTTCAGAAAAAAGAAGAAAGAAGAAGAAAAACCTGCACGTGAACAAATCGAGATGTACAGGAGTCAGAATGACGTCCAGAAATTGTACCACCGAGTAAAACATCAAAGCGAAAGCTATGGTACAGGCACATCCTCCTGTAGAGATGAAGAAGGAAACCTGGTGACAGATACAGACAGCGTATTGAGGATCTGGAAGGAGCATTTCGAAAAGCTTCTAGTATCAAATAGTGGCGATGAAGAAGATACCCCAGAACCAATAAGAGATGATGGTATAGAGTGTATACCACCTAGCCAAGATGAAGTCATAAAAGCAATTAATCGGCTCAAGAACAACAAAGCAGCAGGAGCCGATGGGTTACCAGCCGAACTATTTAAGGCTGGTGGCCAGATGCTAGTCAGGAGCATGCAACCACTGATTAGCACAATTTGGCTAGATGAATGCATGCCCAATGATTGGAACCTCAGAATCCTGTGTCCCGTGCACAAAAAAGGAGACAAAACGATATGTACCAACTATAGAGGAATAAGTCTCCTTTCCATCGCATATAAAGTGATATCCAGTGTGCTGTGTGAACGATTGAAGCCAATGGTCAATGACATCATCGGACCATACCAATGCGGCTTCAGACCTGGCAAATCCACCATTGATTTTCACTCTGCGCCAAATCCTGGAAAATACCCACGAAAAACACATCGACACATACCACCTATTTGTCGACTATAAAGCCGCATTCGACAGCCCTATCCGTTCAGAGGTGTTTAAAGCCATGTCTGCGTTCGACATTCCTGCAAAAATTAATACGGCTATGCAGGATAACATTAAGTGGCACAAGGTCGGCAGTTAAAGTAGGAAAGGACCTATCGGAGCCCTTCAATACCGCACGAGGATTCAGACAAGATGACAGTTTGTCGTGTGATCTTTTTAACATCCTACTGGAAAAGGTCATACGAGACGCAAAGGTGAACAGAAACGGCACTCTGTACACCAAACAACACATGTTACTCGCATACGCCGATGACATCGATATAATGGGTCGAACATTGCGAGCGGTAACAGCCACCTTTGAACAAATTGAAAAGGAGTCTGCCAAAGTGGGTCTGGCAGTAAACGGCGAGAAGACCACGCTGATGGTATCAACGTACAATACGTCCAGTAGACTCGAACCAACTGTGGAACTACAGCTTCGAGGTAGTCAAAGATTTTATATACCTTGGTACCGCCATAAATAAAACGAATGACATCAGTTTTGAAATTCGGAGAAGGATTGTGATGGCCAACAGATGCTACTATGGTCTAAGTAAGCAGTTTAGAAACAAGGCCACCTCCCGCCAGACCAAACTCACACTTTACAAGACGCTGATACTACCCGTGCTATTATATGGATCAGAAGCATGGGTACTTGCGCAAGCAGATGAGGCAGCTCTTGCGGTGTTTGATTGAAGAATTCTCCGAAAGATCTACGGGCCGATCTGCGTCGACGGTGAATACCGGCGTCGAATGAACCACGAGCTTTACAATTCATACGCGGACATCGACATAGTCAGTCGCATTGAGCTGCCGCGACTACGGTGGCTAGGCCATGTTGTGCGGATGAATGAAAATGCCCCAGCTCAAAAGGCATATAAAAAGAGCCTACTGATGGTTCCCGTAGAAGGGGAAGGCCACGAATTAGATGGAAATACCAAGTAGAAAACAACATCTTGGAACGTGGTCTTCCAAATTGGTGGACTTGCGCACAAGACCGACGCGCTTGGAAATCTTTTTTAAGCTCGGCTTATGGAACAACCGTTCTGTAAACAAGCCAGCTAAGTAAGTAAGTAATATCCAAATCTGAACTGATTTTCACGAAACTTTGCACACATCATTCTAGACCTAATTAATTACTCTGTACCGAATTTCGTGAAAATCGAAAGAAATATAGGGACCGTTTACATTAACTCGGACGAAAATATATATGGGAGCTATATCTAAAACTGAACCGATTTTTCCCAATTTCAATAGGGTTCGTCCCTGGGCCGAGTAAGTGACCTGTGCCAAATTTAATCCAATTCGGATTATAAATGCGACCTGTACTTTGTTTGCAATTTAATATGGACAGACAGACGGACGGACATGCATAAATCGACGTAAAAAGTGATTCTATGCATATTCTCAAAAGGAACCATGTGTCTATCTCGTTTACTTTTGCCTGTTACAAACATATACACAGAGACATAATACCCTGTACCACAGTTTGGTGAAGGGTATAAAAATGTCAATTTAATTTCATCTTCTTTATGAATTCAAATGTGCTTCAGGGATAAATCTATACGCTATAGAATACAAATTTTGTCATTTTTCACACAAAAGTCAGGGTCCATTTGACCCGCTAAATATTGACCGATCTTTACCAAAACAGGCATGCTTATTTTTTGGCCCAATCCCCTTCTCCATGTAAAAATTAGAGATGTTTGGGCCATAATTGCGGCTTCTGGAGGGACCAGAAAAACTGGCAAAAACCAAGTATTTGGTCCATTTCATCCCTTAAATATTAACCGATCTTTACCAAAAACAAAAGGGGTCTTCATTGGTCAGAAATTTCATGAAGATTGGTCCATAACTGTGGCCTGTTTCGTGTTTACAAAATATAATGGAGGGACGGACGGACACAAGTGTCTAGATCGACTCAGCTAGTCGAGATATGACGATCGGTATACTTAAAGGTGGGTCTAGGACCAATATTTCGCGGCGTTACAAACTCTTGGGGCTGCACAAAGCTATAATACCCTGACAACATAGTTGTGTAGGGTATAATCATATTGAAATCTCTTACCTTGCAAAGTTTTTTACGAAATACAAAAATTCATTTTCAGTTGTTTTAATTTTGTAACTTTATCACAAATAACCTCATATTATGTTTTACCGGATGTTAAAGAAATGCCATAGCATGTTCCCATACATATGTATGACCAGCATACCATTCGCCATATTCCAAACGTAACCATACATAGTTGTCTAATGATGTTCAGCCGTTTCGTTTAGTTGTGCAGTTCTTTTTTTCTGTTTTCTCTTTCTCAAGCTCATTCTCTAATTTTTCATTTATTCCATAGACTAAAAGTTGAACGTTGTTTCATGTCCTACATGAATGCATGTGTGTGTGTGTGTATGTGTGTCGGTGTCGCTGTGTTGTAACCATCATGGACAAGGATAAAGTTTCACATATTTGACGCTTTAAAAAGCCAAAAGGCTTTTGCATTGTTGTGGTCCGTACAGACAGAAACAGTTAAAGCAGAAACCCAACAATTACAACGTCCAGATGCAACTACTACTGCTGCCGCCAACGAATAAACTAACGAACGAAGGAACGAACAAACCAAGCGACCAACCAACCAACGACGGACGAACGGACGGACACACGAACAACCGTTAGCAACGCCAAAGTTAACTTCAGAGCATTTAATTACTTTGCATGGTTAGATGGGTATTCATATGTGAAACTATGAATGAGCGAATGACTGAATGGCTGAGTGAGTGAAAGAATGACTGACGGAATGCCTGAATGTTGGGCAACAGCAGCCAGTGGATAATGGGAAATGTTAAACAATTGACTCCTTCGCCAATGAATGGTTAAAGTTTGTAACTGCAAAAAAAAGTAATCCGTTAACAAAAAATGATGAAGGATGATGTATAACAGAGTAAAGTTTAGAATATGTGGAAATTTAAAAATATATATTTGATTTAAGAACATTTCGAACACACAACAGGCCACAATGGAATTTTTTTAAATTTTCGGATTTGTAACTTAAAGATTTTAATAAATATGAAATATTTTTACTTTAGTTTAGTTTCATTGGTTCATAATCATCAATAATATAAAAGAGCTTAGTGTTAAGTGAGTGAGTGACTGACTGACAGATCATCGCCCAGGCGGAACGGCTAAAGCTAGAAGTTTTAAATTTTTAGTGTGGGTTGTTTTTTGGTGTGTAGGAGTGAGATAAGGCTGGGTTTTTGGAAATTCGAACTTGAAGGGTACGAAAAGTACTAAAATGTACCAAATATGGTACCCTTTGTATTAGGCGAACTGGAAGAGCTAGAATTCTGAAATTTGGGATGTGGGTCACTGATGGAAAGTTAGAAAGATGTGTGAAAGGGTTTTTGAAAATTCGACCTAAAAGTGTACGAAAAGTACTAAACTTTACTAAATTTAGTTCTAATTGTATATGTATTGAACATATATAGCTAGAATCTTGAAATTGTATATGGAGTAAAGGTTGGGAAGTGGTATTGATGAATGGAAATGGTTTACGAAATTAGTACATATTATATAAAAAGTACAAAATGGTAGTAAATTTAGTACTATTTGCGTTTAAATGAGTGTATAGAGATGAAAGCCTAAAAAATCGGAATTAGGAATACTATTGTAGTACAGGATTGAGGTAGCTTTAAAATATCGTACTTATGTGTACGAAAAGTACTAAATGGTACTAAATTTGGTGCAAGTTGAATTTTGGTGAACGGATAGAGCTGGAGTCTTCAAATTGAGAATTAAATTTGGAAGTAAGATTACTGTTGAAGATTGAGCTATAGACACATCTTTGGAAATTCGTATTTATGTGTACGAAAAGTACTAAACGGAACAAAATTTGGTACTATTTGGATTTGGGTGAATGGAGAGAAACCTAAAATTTGGAATAATGGTTGCTGTTGGAGTATAGAATTAAGATATGGAAGCATAGTACTTATGTGTTCTAAATGGTACTATATTTGGTACAACTTAATTATGTGTGAACGGAACGGAGAATTTTCGAATTAAAATTACTGTTGGAGTGTAGGAAAAAAATACTAACTTGTACCAAATGGATTACAAATTGTTTTTGTGTGAACGGAATGAATTAATATAACAGTTTGAGTGCAGGATTGAGAAATGTCGGTAGTTTTGAAAATTCGTAATACGTGTACTAAATGGTACTAAATTTGGTACAATTAAGATTTGAGTGAACCGATGGAGACGGAAAACTTAAATTTTGAATGAAAGATAACAGAATTAAGGTAGTATTGGAATTACGTACTTATGGATACCAGAAACACTAAATGGTACTAAATATGGTACAATTCGTTTTGTGTGAGCGGGAATCATAAAATTTGGAATTAAAATTAAGGATTGGATTGTAGAATGAGACATGCAGTTAGTTTTAAAAATGCGTAATTATGGGTACTAAATGGTACTAAGTTTAGTACAATTTAGATTTGAGTAAAATGATAGAGATGGAAAACGTATATTTAGAAATAAAATTACTATTAGAGTACAGTAATGAGACAGTTTTGGAAAATCGAACTCATGAGTACGAAAAGTACTAAATATGGTACAATTTGGATGTATGTGAACAGATAGGGCTGGGATCCTGAAATTTGTCATTAAAAATAGTTTTGGAGTGTGAAATTGATAAGTTTTAGAAACTCGTACTAACGTCAACAAAAAGTAATAAATGATACTAAATTTGATACAATTTGGATGTTGGTGAACGGATAGAGCTGGGATCCTTAAATGTGCACTTAAGGTTATTATTGGAATGCATGATTGAAGTAGTTTTGCAAATTCGTACATATAGGTACGAAAAGCACAAAATTTGGTACAATGTGGACTTAGAACTCGAATTCTGAAAGTTGCCACTTAGGTTACTGTGGGAGCGTAGGAAAAGTACAGAATTGTGCCAAATATGGTACAATTTGGAGAACAGACATCGCATACCAAGTAGCGGGCACTTTGCTAGTAATATATAAGGAAAGTTCAAAAGTCGGACGGGGTAGCGTATATGATGCCCTAAATCTGAACCGATTTTCACGAAACTCAACATACATCATTCTTCGGATTTTTGAAAAAATATTTTTCCCAGCATATTTACAGGCGTGGATTTTTTAAAGAATATTTTTCCCAACATATTTATAGGCGTGGATTTTTTAAAGAATATTTTCCCAACATATTTATAGGCGTAGGATTTTTAAAGAATATTTTTCTCAACATATTTATAGGCGTGGATTTTTTAAAGAATATTTTTCCCAACATATTTAAAGGCATAGATTTATTGAAGTATATATTTCTTAGACTATTTGTAGGTGTAGATTTTTAACGAATCTAGTTCTTAGACTATTTATAGGTGTAATTTTTTTTAAAGATCGTATTTCTTAGACTATTTAAGAGATAATTTTTTTATTTATGGATATGTTCAAGCATTCCACATCGTTCTTTATACCGGTTACATATATCGGGATATATAATTCGATATGGTCCTTAATGTAACTTGCCGCATTTTCTGATTGCCATAGCTGATGCTCATAGGATTCCCCCAGCAATTTACTTTGTTATTTTATATCGGAATCTCTTCACAAAAATATCCTCGAAGTTGATTACACCCGATATCATTCCATTCCCAATTAAGATAAACAATTTTCACACAGCATTCGGATTCTCTATTTGGTTCGCCTTTTCGTCATTTGGTTTGGCTTTTGATGTAGTATTAGTAATTTTGTATCAGTTTGAGAATGTTTGTGTGAGAATTTCATGTAGTACGAAAAACAAAATAGTTTTGTTTTTGAAAATGAACATCTTTCAATCAGATGAATTTCAGGTAATTTTCAAATTTGTCAGAAACAAATTTTGGAATAGAAAAACAAATAATTGTAATGAAATAAAATAAAATCACTTTTAATTCGGAAATAAAATTTTGTGAAGGAAAAAATAATATTTTTGTATTTTTTTGTTTTTTTGGAGAGTCGTCTACACACTCTTCAATCACATATGTACACAAGGGTTCATCGGCAGTTGCAGTACGGCAGTATAGTGTGTGGGGGCAAAACTCAACGCCATCTTCACTTTTGACAAATTCCGAACAGGCTACTAAATACAATTGGGCAGCCAATGCTAAATACATAATTGTGTTTCGTATCATTTCAATTCAGCAACTGCAACAATGACTGGTTTGTGTAAAAAACGATAAAGCAAAGACGACAAAAATTATTTTAGCAAGAGAAGAAAAAAAATATTATCATAATTTGTTTATAAAAACAACAAACTGGAATTCAGCCTGACTATTTGCAAAAGCACATTTTTTATAATTAAAACAAAACAAAACTATAACAAGTGAAAACGGTAAAACAAACTTAATATACCCTCCATAAAAAGGGAATTTTTTATACCCTACACAACTATGTTATCAGGGTATTATAGCTTTGTGCAGCCCCAAAAGTTTGTAACGCCGCGAAATATTGGTCCTAGCCCCACCTTTAAGTATACCGATCGTCATATCTCGACTAGCTGAGTCGATCTAGACATGTGTGTCCTTCCGTCCGTCTGTCCATTATAAATTGTAAACACGATACATGCCACAGTTGTGGACCAATCTTCACGAAATTTTGCATGTAGGATGGTTTCTGGCCAATGAAGACCCCTACTATTTTTGGGAAAGATCGGTTAGTATTTAGGGCATGAAATGGACCAAATACTAAATTTTTGTCGGTTTTTCTGGTCGATCCAGAGGCCGTGTGTCCTTCCGTCCGTCTGTCCATTATAAATTGTAAACACGATACATGCCACAGTTGTGGACCAATCTACACGAAATTTTGCATGTAGGATGGTTTCTGGCCAATGAAGACCCCTACTGTTTTTGGGAAAGATCGGTTAGTATTTAGGGCATGAAATGGACCAAATACTAAATTTTTGTCGGTTTTTCTGGTCGATCCAGAGGCCGCAATTATGGCCCAAACACCTCGAATTTTTGCAAGGAGAAGTGGATCGGGCCAAAGAATAAACATGTCTGTTTTGATATAGATCGGTCAATATTTAGCGGGTCAAATGGACCCTGACTTTTGTGTAAAAATTACAAAATTTGTATTCTATGGCGTATATTTTTGCCCCTGAATGTCCAAGACCCGAGAAGTTGATAGTATGTTCAAGAGGAGTGGTTTACCTTTAAATTGATACCAATTATATGGTAGTATGTATTCGGATGTGGGAGTTATACATAAATATTTACGGGTGCTTACGTACTGAGATATTATTTAGTAACCCAAAGCGCTGATCGCTTTGAAATTTTCCATGAAATTCCAGTTATGGTCAAGGGCAACGCCTATAATTTTCGGTGATGACCAGATAATCATTTTGGGATGGAATGGACTGAAAACATAATTTTTAGGCCACAATATTAAGCCGAACATCACAACACAACCCACGGTGAAGGAAATATCGACAAGTAATTAGAAGGACTGAATATTAGTAATATTCGGAAAATATGTCAGTGTAAGAAAAAGGTGCTGTTGACCTCTAATCGGCAAGGCGGTGCAAATATCAGAAATATTGCCCAGGCTCGAAATAATCATCTGCAGAAAGTTAGAGTTCGGTGATAGTTGTGTAGGGTATACTATGGTCGGCCCCGTCCGACTATACTGCTCCGCTCACTGGTTTTAAAATGTTCTACAAACAATTCCACACCACATAAATATACGATAACGACAACATGCACTCCAAACGAATGTTATATACACATGTACATATATTGTATGTTATCAGCAAACAATAAGCGTACATTAAAAAAAATTATTCTACAGTCGGACGGGGCCGACTATATGATACCCTCCATCACTTTGGGACATACAAGAGATGCTCATAGCATCTTTGGACGAATTGAAATCGGACGAAATTAAAAGTGTAAACTACATTGATAATTGAACTAATTTAAAACAACCGATACATATATCATTCTGAAACCTATGAAAACTTGCATGTCAATCGGGCAAACTTAAGTTCTTGAGTGTACCATTATCAAATATTATATGTGGGAGCTATATCTGGACGTATTTGAACAACCATTTGCTATGCTGCAGTACAGTGCTGCGAAAAAAACATAAGCTTCTCGGTGTACCATTTGCATAAAATCGGACGAAATATACCTAAGAGTTATATCTAAATCTGAACCAATTTCCACAAAACTTCACGCGCGTCCTCCTGACCTAATTTAAAAATGGTGTGCAAAAATTTGTCTCAACCAGATGAAACCTTGGCAATTTTGTGCACCATTTACATATAATCGGACGAAACTATATATGGGTGCTAAATCTGAACCGATTCGAACACGCCGTTCTGAATTAGTTCCGTACAAATTTTACGAGTTGAGTGCACCAATGTTAAATGTATATGGAAGCCAAGGACGTACGCAGTGGGGCGTCCCGGGGGGCCCGGGCCCCACCGAAATGATTTTTTTTGACAGTAAATTTATGTTTGCAACAGCGATTTTTTTCATTTTGTACTGCCGGGCCCCCCGAAATGAAATCCTGTGTACGTTGCTGATGGAAGCCATATCTAAATCTGAAGCGATTTTCTCCAATTTCAATATCGTGCAGCCTATACTTTGCTCACAAAAATACATGGACGGACAGATAAAGTGATTCTATGCATATTCTCAAAAGGAACCATGGGTCTATACCGATTCCTTTTGCATGTTACAATAGTATAATATTTTTCCCAACATATTTATAGGCGTAGATTTTTATACCCTACACAACTATGTTGTCAGGGTATTATAGCTTTGTGCAGCCCCACAAGTTTGTAACGCCGCGAAATATTGGTCCTAGACCCACCTTTAAGTCTACCGATCGTCATATCTCGACTAGCTGAGTCGATCTAGACATGTGTGTCCGTCCGTCCGTCTGTCCATTATAATTTGTAAACACGATACAGGCCACAGTTAAGGACCAATCTTCACGAAATTTTGCATGTAGGATGGGTTTTGGCCAATGAAGACCCCTATTGTTTTTGGAAAAGATCGGTTAATATTTAGGGGATGAAATGGACCAAAAACTTTATTTTTGTCGGTTTTTCTGGTCGCTACAGAGGCCGGAATTATGGCCCAAACACCGCGAATTTTTGCATGTCTGTTATGATAAAGATCTTTCAGTATTTAGTGGGTCAAATGGACCCTAACTTTTGTGTGAAAAATTACAAAATTTGTATTCTATAGCGTTTAGATTTACCCCTGAAGGACATAGACCCGAGATGTTGACAGTATATTCAAGAGGAGTGGTTCACCTTTCAATTGATACCAATTATATTGTCGTTAGTACTCGGATGCGCGAGTTACACTTAAATATGTACAGGTGCTTACGTATTCATATATTATTTAGTAACCTATTACCATACAGGAGGGCGGAAATATAGCGCTGATCGCTTTGAAATGTTCCATGAGGTTCCAGTTATTGTCAAGGACAACGCTTAAAATGTTAGGTGATGATCAGATAATATTTTTAGGATGAAATGGACCGAAAACTTAATTATTTGTACTTTTCGAGTCGAAAGCCGAACATCACAACACAACCCACGGTGAAGGGAATCTGGACAAGTAATTAAAGGTGCTGTACTGATTATTAGTTATATTTGCCAGTCAAAAGTGTGCAACTATCGCGAAATATTGCCTAATCTCAGAATATAGAACCACAAAAAGGTCGGCCCCGTCCGACTATACTGCTCCGCTCACTGGTTTAATGAGTATTTTCCCCAAATTATTTATAGGCGCAGAATTTTTAAATAATATTTTTTCCAACATATTTATATGCATACTGAAGTTAGTGTAGTCTAACGTGTGTCAAGTTGAAATCGTAGTTTTGTTGAATCAGATATGTATATAGCTTCCATATAAATTGTCGTCCCATTTTAAATACAAGGTGCACCAAAATCTTCATGTTTATCAGATTGACATGAAATTTTACACAAATTTAGAAATACAGACATACCCCATATATATTTCCGACCGACTTCGTGTTAACTGGGCTCCAAATATTCAACAGGTGTCCGATTGATATTTGCTTTGAATCGATTTTCATAATTTTGTCCCATTGTCCGAATGGCATGTTTATGGATTGATCTATGTCGGTTCACATTTAGATAAAGATAACATATTTTAGATCATCCAATTTCATGTTAATGGTACTTCAAAAATGCGACGTCTGTTAGGATAAATTTGCCTAATATACCCATAGAGTTGAATTGTATCATATAGTCGGTCCCGTCCAACTTTACTACTTTTATTATTATTATTTCTTTTTTTATTTTATAGAATTATTGTATAGAATTGCTGATAATGTTTTTTTTCTCCTTTTCCTAGACATTTTTATCGCGTTTGCTTTGTTGGATTTTACAAAACCAATACCCAACCCAGCTATTATTTCAGTAGCTAAATTGCAATGATTCGAATAACACTTCTGTATTTGATACTGGCTGTCCAATTGTATTCCCTTGCCTGGGTGGGATTTGTCAAAAGTAAAGACGGCTATGAGTTTTACATAGAAACTTCGCACATGGTAAATTTTGTCCTTAACTCAGTATTTAGAATCAACGCATTCAAATATTTCAAACTGATTTCAGTACACTTGGTTTGAGGCTTTGAGTGATTGTGTACGCCGTGAAATGACTCTTGTTACCGTTGATTCGCATTGGAAGCTGCAAAAAGTGAACAGGCTGATCCTTGCCGGTGAGTTTAAGACGGTCACAGTGTACTTAACTGAATTGACAAGCTAATCTATTACCTTTTTCAGATATAAATACACAATTTTGGATCGGAGGTCATGACAACAAAAATAGCCGTCAATTCGAATGGATATCCAATAGTCGGGCATTCAGCTATACCAACTGGCGGAAGGGCGAACCAAATAATAACAACGAACACTGTGTTGAAATGTATTATTCCAGTTGGGAGTGGAACGATGTTGGTTGTGATCAAAGACGTGGATACATCTGTGAAGAGATCCCAGCTGTTGTCGCGAAGAAACGAGAAATGGAACAGCTAAGGGATGCATATGAACAGCGATTGCGGGAAATTAACGTAAAGGGGAAACTCGAAGAAAATGTGGAAACATATGTGACAGATATAAAAAACGATGTGCAACACTTCGGCGTATCAATAAATAAAAAATTATCTCAGCTTTTAAAAATTGTCTTAAATCAGAATCTGTGCAGTGATGAGCTATTTTCGTTAGAAACGACTTCCAATGAATGGGGTATAAATGACGTGTCGTCGACGACGGAAGTATTTAACACACATGAAAGCTCCGATTCAAATGATATCGAGGAAACAACAACAACCGATCCATCTGACATCGACACCGCAAGTGATATCGAGGAAACAACGGAAATATCTAACACACATGAAAGCTCTGAATCGTCCCTCAGATACGATTCAAATGATATCGAGGAAACAACAACAACCGATTCATCTGACATCGACACCACAATGGATATCGAGGAAACAACGGAAATATCTAACGCACATAAAAGCTCCGAATGGTCCTCCAGATACGTTTCAAATGATATCGAGGAAACAACAACAACCGATTCATCTGACTTCGACATCACAAGTTCATCAACACCAAGTTTTGATGGAGAAACTTTGCCTCCTCTTCTACCATCACGGTTCCGTTTCCCTCTTCTTTCATCGTTTTTTAATATGAAATATAGGCCAACCAAAACCACATCGCCGCCTAGTTTCCATACATATCCTTGGCATCAACGACCTGCGTATATCCAACCGAATAACATTTCGCCATTTGAGAATTCACTTCAAATATCGGACGTTAATCAATTGTCCAAATCGCTGAAGGAGACAAATGAAAATTTGCAAATTTTATTCGAAAAACTTAAGGAAATTCAAGAGATGAAATTATGCAAACAAACTTAAAAAAATTCTATAATTTCTATTAAAAGGAGAAAATTTATGAATTGTTCGCCAACGACAGATATCATGGATGGATAATAAACAAATCAATCAATCAAAATCTATATGTGTATATTTGCAAATAAAAATGTAAAATCCACACCTTGTGCTTGAAAAATTATATAAAAAAATCCACGCCTTGTGTAAGTGCTTCAAAAAATTATTAAAAACCAGTGAGCGGAGCAGTATTGTCGGACGGGGCCGACCATATGATATCCTACACAACTACCACGTGGCTTTAACTTTCTGCGGATTTTTATTTCAACCCTGGGCAATATTTCGTGATAGTTGCATCCTCTTGCCCGATTAGAGGTCAACAGAACGTCTTCCTTACACTGACATATTTTCCGAATATTTCTAATATTCGGTATTTGTCCATATTCCATTCCCCGTGGGTTGTGTTTTGATGTTCGGCTTATAATTTTGGATCGACTCGAAAACACAACCAATTAAGTTTTCGGTCCACTTCATCCCAAAATTATTATCTGATCATCACAGAACATATAGGCGTTGTCCTTGACCATAACTGGAATCTCATGGAAATTTGAAATCGATCAGCCAGAGGGCGGACCCTCTGGTGTGGTAATGGGTTAATAAATAATATCTGAATACGTAGACACCTTAAAATATTTAAGTGTAACTCCTACACCCGAGAACATACTACAATATAATTGGTATTAATTTTAAGGTCAATCGCTCCTCTTGGATATACTATCAACTTCTCGGGTCTATGTCCTACAGGGGTAAATATATATGCTATAGAACACAAAATTTGTAATTTTTCACACAAAAGTCAAATCTGAACCGATTTCAAGAAAACTTTCCACTCGCAAAGTTATATTAACTTTACTTAATTTACTTAAAATCGGACGAAACTGTATATGGGAGCTATATCTAAATCTGAACCGATTCCTACAAAAATTAGGCAATAATAATTTCAGTACGTTTGTAGCAAATGGCCTAACTTTTGGTCTTTGGGGTACCTTTCACTTATAATCGAACTTTATATAGGAGCTATATCTTAATCTGAACCGATTTCAACAAAACTTGCAACGCATTATGTTATAGTAATTTCAGTACGTTGTGCAAAATTTTGTGCAAATCGGAACCACATGGAGAGTTTGGTGTATCATTTATTTCTAACTTCTAAGTTATTCTAAACTCATTCTAGACGTAATTCAGTACGCTATTCCAAATTTCGTGGGAATCGAAAAATATGTAGGGACTTTGGTGCACCATTCACATTAAATCGGACAAAAATGTATATGGGAGCTATATCTAAATCTGAACCGATTTTCAGGAAACTTAACACACATCATTCTAGATGTAATTGAGTACGCCATGCCAAAATTCTTGGAAATCGAAATATATGTAGGAACTTTGGTGCACCATTCACATTAAATCGGACGAAAATATATGTGGGAGCTATATCTAAATCAGAACCGATTTTCAAGAAACTTGACACACATCGTTCTAGACTTAATTCGATACGCTATGCCAAATTTCGTGGAAATCGAATGATATACTTCGGTGCACCATTTACATAAAATCGGACGAAAATATGTATGGGAGCTATATCTAAATCAGAACCGATTTTCACGAAATTTAACACACATCGTTCTAGACTTAATTCAGTACACTATGCCAAATTTCGTGGAAATTTAATGATATACTTTGGTGCACCATTTACATAAAATCGGACGAAAATATATATGTGACCTATATCTAAATCTGAACCGATTTTTCCCAATTTCAATAGGGTTCGTCCTTGAGCCAAATAAATGAGCTGTGCTAAATTTCATCTAATTCCAATCAAAAATGCGACCTGCACTTTGTTTACAATTTAAGATGGACAGACGGGCGGATGGACATGCATAAATCGACTTAAAAAGTGATTCTATGCATATTCTCAAAAGGAACTATGTGTCTATCTCGTTTCCTTTTGCCTGTTACAAACATATGCACAAATACATAATACCCTGTACCACAGTGTCGTGAGGGGTATAATAATATAACCAGTGAGCGGAGCAGTATAGTCGGACGGGGCCGACCATATGATAACCTGCACAACTACGACGAAGTTCTAGAGGTAAACAGCACATCTTCCATACACTGACAAATTTTCCGAATACTACTAATATTTAGTACAGCCCTTCTTATTACTTACTCCTTTAGGAGTAAATATATACGCCATAGAATCCAAATTTTGTCATTTTTCACACAAAAGTCAGGATCCATTTAACCCGCTAAATATTGACGGATCTTTTTCAAAAAAGGGATGCTTATTCTTTGGCCCGATCCCCTTCTCCATGTAAAATTTCACGATGTGTGGACCATAATTGCGGCCTCTGGAGTGACCAGAAAAACCGACAAAAATTTAGTATTTGGTCCATTTCATCCCCTAAATATTAACCGATCTTTCTCAAAAACAATAGGGGTCTTCGTTGGCCAGAACCCATCATAAAT
The DNA here is from genome assembly GCF_032173495.1 of Musca vetustissima. Lineage (NCBI taxonomy): Eukaryota > Metazoa > Arthropoda > Insecta > Diptera > Muscidae > Musca > Musca vetustissima. The sequence goes on from NW_026882960.1 coordinate 22,908, forward strand.
GCAAAATTTCGTGAAGATTGGTCCATAACTGTGGCCTGTATCGTGTTTACAATTTATAATGGACAGACGGACGGACACACATGTCCAGATCGACTCAGCTAGTCGAGATATGACGATCGGTATACTTAAAGGTGGGTCTAGGACCAATATTTCGCGGCGTTACAAACTTTTGGGGCTGCACAAAGCTATAATACCCTGACAACATAGTTGTGTGGGGTATATTAATAATAACAATTATGCATTGCCCCTAATATAATAATAACTCCAAATGTTCGGTAATTCCTACACGAAGTGATCAATAATGTTCCCACTTTTGGTATAGCCTACAGACACGTACGCATACAATAATTTGTTTCTCTAAACAAACTGAAATAAAATCCTTTATACTTTGGTGATGGTCTCATATAAATTTTCCTTTTAATTTGAAGTGTTTTGAGAATTTTATACATATCGGGTGGTTCCACCCTGCTATGCATTGTCAAAATAGACCCAAATTTTTTGGTGTTTTGAGATTTTGGTACAATTGTAAATTTAACTCCATTTTTTTAGATGTTCTCTTTATTTTCATTTCAAGTAACTGTCAGTGTACACCTATGGTGGAAAATATTCAAAGTTCGCATTTTCACTTGCATTAGTTTCCATCTGTCCAAAATGGATTGGAGCTGAGGGGAACGAATGTCTTAAGAATTTACTTATCCCACTCTTGTCAGTTACATTAACAATGTAATAAACATAGCAAAAATGCTTGAAATCTCAGCGTATGTGGTGCACGACATTCTTAAGCGTTGCACATTTTTCTTATGACTTAAGCTAGGGTAAGCTTTTTCCCCTAAAGTATCTCGGTATTAACTAGCTTATTATTCAAAACCTGTTGAGAGGGTTTAAGTGATTGGAATATGTTTATGAGTAAAGTAATGAAATTTATATTAAAATTATTTAAATTTAATTTTAAATAACATTTTATATATTTTATTTTCTATACTACATTCCCACCCAGGAACCAACCCCTATGTAGGTTTCTATTTGATTTTCCTACTTATTGCAATTTTGTTTCTTTGCATGGCTTCTTGATTCTTAACAACCTATTTTTTTCATCTTCTTCTTGCAAACTCCCACACACACACACACATCCACACAAGGAAGTTCTTAGACAGCTTTAGTGAAGTATATCACCAAGAGACCTTAGAAGAAAAAAAAAACGAAAACGAAGAAAGAAGTAAAGTTTGCATAGAATCACGCAGAGCAAATGAAGATTTCAACACCATCGCCTAAATGAGGGAATATGCCAACATTTGAAAACTGTGCGGTGTTCACAAAAGTAAATGCACAGAGCAACTTTAGTTTAGCTGTAATACTCGGAATAAGTCATAAAATGAAGCCGAAACCCCGTAGGATATTCATCAATATTAAACTTGTGTGGCTGTTGTTATTGTTGCTTTTGCGTTGGAAACTGAATGAATTTCACAGCACAGGCGGGGAGTTTCGGATGCAATCAAAGTGCAAGAGGCAGAAGGGAGATGTGACAGTGATCCAGCTGAGGAAATGTAATGGATATTGATATTTATTTCTCACAACATTTTCAGAAGTTTACAGGGGGTGGACAATTTTCGATCGGTACGGCTTTATGGGAGCTATACCTACATTTGGCCCGATATTGTTTTGATTGAAATCTAGTATTAAAATATTGTATTTGTGGCCCTTAAATTCAAGACATGGGTGACGTAGATCTAAGCAATGGCTCTGATTGGCATTAACATGGCAAAGCGCAGGCTTATTTTAATATAAACAAGTGAAAAAGCGTATAGGGAAAATATCACCAAGCGAAAAAGCGTTAAGTTCGGCCGGGTCGAAATTAGGATACCCTCCACCATAGATATACTGAAAGGTACTAGGTGTGAAAATATAGGGAAAATATCAAAAAGTGGACCTATACCGACATTTCCACAAACCGATTACGTAAACCATAATACAAATTTCAGAAATGTTTAATGGCTGATGAGGGTGTATACACTTTGGCACGGTGAAAATGTGCCTCATGGAAATATTGGTTCCAGACCCCATGTTTTTTTGGACCAAATTTGTTTTAGAAAATTTTGATTTCATCCAAACTTTGGCCGTCTTATTATTTCTTCCAAACTTAGTTCAAGTTCGAAGATGGGGAATATCGGTCCACTCCTTCTGGTACCTCTCACACAGTTATAGTTTATATTTAGTTCATTATCGAACCTTACGTTTTAGTTTTTTCCCGCGATATCCTCCGCAGGTGAAATGATTACAACTGAGTCTTAGAACCAGCCATAAAACGCGGAACAAATCAGATAACTATTTGAATATAAAAAGGGGTTATATTCGCCCCCAAAAAGGGGGGAGATTTGTTACCATTTACGGTTACAAAATACCAAATTTCAGTGAATTCGGTTGAAAAACACGCTCAAGAACCTCAAAATACCGAAATTTGGGGAAATCTTATATGGGAGCTATCCGAAAAAATTGACCTATATTCATAATTTTTAGTACCTAGTAAGAACTCAAAATATTAATTTATAGCCTATCCCAAACCAGTGAGCGAGGCAGTATAGTCGGACGGGGCCGACCGTACGATACCCTACATAACTACCGCGGAACTCTATCTTTCTGCGGATGTTTATTCCGAGCCTGGACAATATATATTTCGTGATATTTTCACCCTTTTGCCCGATTAGAGGACAACAGCACCACTTCCTTACACTGACATATATTCCGAATATTACTAATATCAAGTACAGTCTTTCTAGTTACTTGTCCTGATTCCCTTCACCGGGAGTTGTGTTGTGATGATCGGCTTATAATTGTGGCCCATAGATCGACTCAAAAAAAAACACAAAAAATTATGTTTTCGGTCCATTTCATTACAAAATTATTATCTGATCATCACTAAAAATTATAGGCGTTGTTCTTGACCACAACGGAATCTCATGGAAAATTTCAAAGCGATCAGAGCTATAATTCCGCCCTCTAATGGGTTACTAAATAATATCTTAGTACGTAAGCACCTGTAAATATGTAAGTGTATCTGACACATCCGAGTACATATGACAATATAATTGGTATCGATTTAAAGGCAAACCACTCCTCTTGAATATACTATCAACTTTTCGGCTCTATGTCCTTCAGGAGTAAATCTATACGCCATAGAATACAAATTTTGTAATTTTTCACACAAAATCAGAGTCCATTTGAACCGCTAAATATTGACCGATTTTTATGAAAACAGGCATGCTTATTCTTTGGCCCAATCTCATTCTCCATGTACAATTTCGATATTCGGACCATAATTGCGGCATCTGGAGCGACCAAAAAAACCGACAAAAATTTAGGATTTGGTCCATTTCATCCCCTAAATATTAACCGATATTTACCAAAAAACAATAGGGTTCTTCATTGGCCAGAACCCATCCTATATGTAAAATTGGACCTATATTCATAATTTTCTGTGGAGACATTTATTACCCAATAGGAACCCAATGTACCAAATTTCAGCGAGTTAGGTTGAAAATCGCGCTCAAGAACTGCAAAATACCGAAAATTGGAGTGTACCGTTATATGGGAGTGAAGAAATTTGGTACCCAATGTACCAAAATTCAGCGTACTGAATTCAAAAACGCGATCAAGAACCCTAAAATACCAAAAAACCAGTAAGGAAAGTAGTAAAGTCGGATTGGGCCGACTATATGATACCCTTCACCACTTTGGGTATATTCAACAAATGTATCCTAAGATGTATCCTATCGATGCACCAATTACATAAAACCGGACGAAAATATATATGGGATCTACATTTAAATCTGAACCGATTTTCACGAAATTTAGCTCACGTCATTCTAAACTTAATTCAGTACGCTATGACAAATTTCGTGCAAATTGAATGATTTTTAAAGACTTTGGTGCACCATTTACCTAAAATCGGGCGACTATATATATATATATATATATATATATGGGAGCTTTATATACAACCGATTTTCATGAAACTTGGCACACATTATTATAGACGCAATTAAGCACGCTCTGCCAAATTTCGTGCAAAGATATATAGGGTCTTAAAAGGACCAATTACCTTCGATGAAAATATATGTGGAATCTATATCCAAATTTGAACCGATTTCAACGAAACTTTTCACAGGTTGGGTTATACTAATTTCAGTACGTTTTGTTCTTTCAATCATATATAGGTTCCTTGGTGTGTCAATTACTTAAAATCAATCGATCTATGCAATATTAGAACTTTGGTACATTATTTACATTAAGTCTGACGGAAATATATATATATATATATATATATATATCTTAATCTGAACCGATTTTCACGAAACTCAGCACACATCATTCCAGGAAAATTGGCATAAAGCACTCTAGGCTCTATTAAGTACGTTATGCCAAATTTCGTGCAAATCGAAATATATGTAGGAACGGGTTACGCAACTACTCTAATAATTGCATTACCAACTCCACTAATTGGACGTACTATTGAACACAGCCGATCACACACGAATTAATAAACATCGACGATAACGATTGACAAAACTCTACTTAACATAGACGTAACGATTTTCAAAAGTTGAAGTGACACCGACAGATCGAAGAACTGACACAGTCGCTAATTTGAAGTCAAGAAGATTAGAAGTAATTTGAAGTGAAATAGAAGTAACAAGAAGTTTTATAGAAGTAACAAGAAGTGCTAAGAAGAATAAAAAGTGAAGTTAATTATTATTTTGTGAACTTTGTAAATATTACTTTATTTAATAATATGAACCCAATTTTATAATTTAAACAATAAAAACTATAATATCAAATTAAACATTAAACAAAGTGTTTCAATTTGAACTAAAGGTAACCAAACCTACATATTTGGGGGCTCGCCCGGTTCAAATTAAATAAAGTGATAGTGAAATTTTGATGGTGGAAAAAATTTGATTTTTCATAAGAATTTATTACGAAGAATGCAAAAACTATATAAGCGCATGGGAACTTAAACAATTAAAGACATTTGAAGAATATTTTAGAAGAGAAAAATTGCTAATAAGTTGTGAATAATTGAAGTGGAAAGTACTTTGAACAGTTTATATGATGTAATTAATGATCATTACAAAAACATAAGACGTTACAACAACACATCAGCTTGTGCATAGACGTTACAACAACACATCAGCGTGTACAAAAACATTACAACAACAAGTGTGTATGATTTCGAGAAAAGGCGCAGGTAAATATTTCTGCATAACAACAACAACAAGTGTGAATGTACGAGATTTGGAAAAAGGGTGCCGTTAATTTTTGAGCATAACAACAACAAATGTCCGAGATTTTGAAGAGGGGTAACGTTGGCTGAGTGCAAAAGACAACAACAAGAACAAATAATAAAGAATTTGACGTTGGTTGATGCGCAATATACACAACAACAACTGCAGGCAAGTGGAGTGTGCGTACAACAACAACAATTGGACGACCCAAAGAACAACGGTGAAGTGATCGAGAAGACCTAACGGTAAGGCAGCATTTGGGTACTGCGTATTTTGCCTTTTTAATTGTTGTTGCGAGCTAACGGCAGAATTTATAGCTTGTTTGGTTAGGGTAAATGATTTTTTATTGTGACCTAACAGTATTTATCATATGAATTCAAAATAGATGTACATTTTTGGTTTGTGTAAATTTTAAGTAGAGAATCAGAATTTTTTCGCACTTGAATTTCTTTGTGTATTAGTTAAGAATAAGAACATTAATTTTTATTTTTTAACTTAAATCATTTTTATTTTATTTTGGTTTATTGTAAAGCGACTGTCGACTAGATAGACATGGACAGGAAAAACATTGAGAAACTGACGGTTGATGATCTTAAAGTCAAATTGGGTGAGCTCAATTTGGCAAAAAGTGTAAATAAGAGTGAGTTGCAGGCTCGACTTCTCGAACATTACGGTCATTCTGTAGCTGAGGACGACGGATCTGACTATGGAGAGGCAACATCGTCAGTTGGACAAGCTACAAGTCTATTTACATTGAGGGATATTCAAGATTCTGTCTCAAGCTTTTCAGGTGACCAAATGCCCACTATTGAGCAATGGCTTCGTGAGTTCGAAGATTGCGCTTGTACGGTGGGATGGGACAATTTAAGGAAATTTATATATGGCAAACAATTGTTGACAGGGGCAGCCAAAATTTATGTTAGGAGTCAACCCAATATTAAAAACTGGCCAACCCTTAAAGAGTCATTAAAGAAGGAATTTGGTGTGAAGACATCGTCAGTAGAAGTCCACAGACAGTTATCTAACCGGAAAAAGAAGAATAATGAGACTTTGAGAGAATATTTATATAGTTTAATGGAAATAGGGCAACCAATTAATATAGACGACGAGAGTATAATAACGTATTTCGTAGAAGGCATACCGGATTCTAAATTAAACAAAAGTATTTTATACCAGGCAACTACAATAGACGACTTAAAAACCAAATTAAAGATTTATGAGAAAATGAAAGGTACTGAAAGTCCGTCCGCTTCCAGAGTATATCAAACCAGAAAAATTGAGGAAAATAATAAAACGTCTGTCCGTTGTTTTAGGTGTGGTGAAAAAGGGCATCTTGCAAACCAATGCAAGACCCCTGGAACAAAATGTTTTAAGTGCAAGGGATTTGGGCACAAGTCATTTGAATGCAAATTGAACGAGAAAGAAGAAATCAAGGACGAAAAGATTAATGCAAACAAAAATGATATAGTCCACACATTGTCCGAGGATATTTCGCAGACTCAGAGAATTTTCAAAGAAGTTGAAATTCTAGGTAAAAAATTCATAGCGCTAGTAGACACTGGAAGTGATGTCAGTCTGATACGAAGCGATGTTTTAGATGAGATGGGAAATGTGAAGCTTGGCGATGAGGTTAAATCTTTAAGTGGTATAGGCGGCAAAACTGTGTGTACGTTGGGATACTTAAAGGAGAAAGCAAAAATTGACGATAACGAAATAAATATGACATTCCATATAGTTGAGAGACCAAATATAATGTACACTGTAATAATTGGAAATAATATTTTTAATCAGATGGACTTGGCTATAAATTCTAAAGGAGCGATGTTCTCGCATAGAGTTAATTCATCCAAGAATATATATGAGAACAGAATCCCATGTCCTGCGGACAATAATCCAATTTCAGAACTGGGAAAAGAGTTCTCAGATATATTAAACTTCTCGAATAATGAAGATTATAGAGATGATTCGGATCATAGACACTTGGACAATCAGAGTCGAAATAAAACTGTAAAATTAATAACTGAATACCATAGTGTCAAACCTGAATCGCACCCAGTAGATATAAAAATTAGTTTGACTGATGAAATTCCAATTTCACAAACACCTAGAAGAAAGTTATACCCTGACCAGTACGCAGTTGATGAACAGGATGGAATTATTGCAAACAGTAGCTCCGAATATAGTGCGCCGGTAACTTTAGTCATGAAGAAAGAAGGAATGAAAATGGAAGAATATGCAGATGGAAGGAAAATAGAGTGTGTAGTAGAAGAATACGAAAATGAACGTTGTTTGCTACGAGAGGAGGCAAAAGATAACATATTAAAGATTCAACAGGAGAATAGACGAGGATATAATAGGATGAGAAAGCCCGAGACTTGCTACAACACTAATGACTTAGTAGCCATTAAACGTACTCAGTTCGGTACTGGTATGAAGTTAAGACCGAAGTTTTTGGGTCCGTACAAAATTGTCCAACAGCTGAACCATAGTAGATACATCGTCGAGAAAGTAGGTAATAGTGAAGGTCCGAGACGTTCAACCACTGTCTCAGAATATATGAAGCCTTGGAGTGTACATTCGCGGTCGAATGCGAATCAGGATGGCCGAATGTAGGAACGGGTTACGCAACTACTCTAATAATTGCATTACCAACTCCACTAATTGGACGTACTATTGAACACAGCCGATCACACACGAATTAATAAACATCGACGATAACGATTGACAAAACTCTACTTAACATAGACACAACGATTTTCAAAAGTTGAAGTGACACCGACAGATCGAAGAACTGACACAGTCGCTAATTTGAAGTCAAGAAGATTAGAAGTAATTTGAAGTGAAATAGAAGTTTTATAGAAGTAACAAAAAGTGTTAAGAAGAATAAAAAGTGAAGTTAATTATTATTTTGTGAACTTTGTAAATATTACTTTATTTAATAATATGAACCCAATTTTATAATTTAAACAATAAAAACTATAATATCAAATTAAACATTAAACAAAGTGTTTCAATTTGAACCAAAGGTAACCAAACCTACATATATATAGGGACTTTGGTGCATCACTTACATAAAATCGGACGAAACTATATATGGGAGCTATATCTAAATCTGGACCGATTTTCACGAAACTTGGCAGACATCATTCTAGGCTTAATTCATTACGCTGTGCCAAATTTCGTGCAAATCGAACGATATATAGAGACTTTGGTGCACCATTTACATAATATCGGACGAAACTATATATGGGAGCTATATCTAAATCTGGACCGATTTTTACGAAACTTGGCAGACATTATTCTAGGCTTAATTCATTACGCTGTGCCAAATTTCGTGCAAATCGAACGATATATAGGGACTTTGGTGCACCATTTACCTTAAATCGGACGAAAATATATATGGGAGCTATATCTAAATCTAAACCGATTTTTCTCAATTTCAATAGGGTTCGTCCCTGGGCCAAATAAGTGAACTGTGCCAAATTTCATCCAAATCGGATCATAAATGCGACCTGTACTTTGTTCACAAAAATACATGGACGGACGGACGGACGGACGGACATGCGTAAATCGACTCAGAAAGTGATTCTATGCATATTCTCAAAAGTAACTATGGGTCTATCTCGATTCCTTTTGCCTGTTACAAACATATGCACAAAGACATAATACCCTGTACCACAGTGTGGTGAAGGGTATAAAAATGGGGATACCCTTATATTGGAGCTATGCCTAAACGTGGACCGATATAGCCCGTCTTCGAACTTGAACTGCCTTCAAAATTTTGGCCATGTATTTGAATTCATTTAGAGGCTAGAGTGATTACAACAGACAGACGTACATGTCTATATCCTCATAGAAATTTTCGCTGATCAAGAATATTTTTACTTTATAGGGTCGGAAATGGTTTTTTTCGATGAGTTACAAACGGAAAAAAGTTAATATACCCTTCATACTATATACCTATTCATACTATATGAAAAGGCAAGAAAAAAGAAAACCAAACCCTCCCAATGTTGACGACCCCCGCAAACCTTTAAAGAACCACAATCTGTGAATCTGCACTTGGAATGTGCGCACGTGGTGGATGTACTCAAGAAGTACAAAGCCGGAAAGGGACTGGCGTAAGTAATTCAGATAATTACACAATGTATTGTAGCTGCCATGAAACGAGACGTGAATTTGGCTGCGGATTTGTGGTTAATAGGAGAATAAAAGACATCGTCTCCAGATTCCCTCCAGTAGATGAGCGAATTGCTATAATCCGTATAAAAACGAAGTTCTTTTACATCAGTCTTATTTGCGCCCATGGTACCACCTAGAGCTATAAATACAACAGACCGCTCAACTTACGCACTTGCTTGACGAAATCACTCCTTGTCCCAATAATAATTTAGAAGCACAATGACAAAGAATTGCCCATAAAAACCACCATCAAGAAACACAAACACACGTATCGTAATGTTACTGAGGCGAAAAACGCAGCGTATAGGGCAACTCTACAGACAGAGTAACACGTAATGCGATGGAGAGTTACCGGAAGAAAAGAGAGAGGACAAACGTATTTTTAGAAAAAAGAAGAAAGAACAAGAAAAACGTGAGCGTGAGCAAATCGAGATGTACATGAGTCGAAATGAAGTTCGGAAATTTCATCAACGAGTAAAACACCAAACCGAAGGGTTTGGTGCAGGCACATCCTCCTGTATAGATGTAGATGGAAACCTGGTGACAGATACAGACAACGTATTGAGGATCTGGAAGAAGCATTTTGTAAAGCTTCTGGTATGAAATAGTGGCGGTGAAGAAGATGCCCCAGAACCAATAAGAGATGACGATATGGAGTGTATATCACCTATCCAAGATGAGGTCAGAATAGCAATCAATTTGTTGAAGAATAATAAACCAGTAATAGCTGGTGTTCAGATGCTGTTAAGGAGCGTGCACCAGCTGATTAGTACAATTTGGCTAGAAGAATGGATGAGCAATGATATGAATCTCAGCATCAATACGGCTATGGAGGATTACTTTGAATGCCACAAGGTCAGCATTTAAAGTCGGAAAGGACCTCTCGAAACCCTTCAATACCGACGGAGGATTCAGACAAGGTGACAGTATGTCGTGTGTTACTTGTATACGTCGCCACAGCCACCTTTGAACGAATTGAGAATGGTTCTGCCAAAACGAGACTGACAGTATATGGTGAGAAGATCAAGCTGATGGTATCAACGCGAAAGACGTGAATAGTGCCAACATATGCTACTATGGTCTGAGTAAGTAACTCAAAAGCAATGCCACCTCTCGACAGACCAAACTCACACATCTTTTTTTCGTAAGGAGATGAGGCAGCTCTTGGAGGGTTTGAAAGAAAAATTCTCCGGAAGATGTATGGCGAACTGCGTGCCGGTGAATATCGTCGTCGAATGAACCATGAGCTATACATTATATTCACGGACATCGACATAGTCAGGCGGATCGAGCTGCAGCGACTACGTTGGCTAAGTCATGTTGTGAGAATGAATGAGGATTCCCCCACTCAAAAGATATACATATTAGGGTGGGGAAAAATAAATCGATTATTTTTATATGAATTATAGGACTTTATTTAACATGCTTCGGAATGTTCGATTTGGGTCAAATATGCATCGTTTTGTTGCATGCCTCTCTAGCAGTCGATTTTCACAATAGTCCCTACATACCAATTTTTATACCCTGCACAACTATGCTGTCAGGGTATTATAGCTTTGTGCAGCCCCAAATGTTTGTAACGCCGCGAAATATTGGTCCTAGACCCACCTTTAAGTATACCGATCGTCATATCTCGACTAGCTGAGTCGATCTAGACATGTGTGTCCGTCCGTCTGTCCATTATAATTTGTAAACACGATACAGGCCACAGTTATGGACCAATCTTCACGAAATTTTGCATGTAGGATGGGTTCTGGCCAATGAAGACCCCTATTGTTTTTGGAAAAGATCGGTTAATATTTAGAGGATGAAATGGACCAAAAACATTATTTTTGTCGGTTTTTTTGCATGGAGAAGGGGATCGGGCCAGAGAATAAGCATGCATGTTTTTATAAAGATCGGTCAATATTTAGCGGGTCAAATGGACCCTGACTTTTGTGTGAAAAATTACAAAATTTGTATTCTATGGCATATATATTTACTCCTGGAGGATGTAGACCCGAGGAATTGATAGCATATCCATGAGGAGTGGTTGGGCTTTAAATTGATACCAAGTATAGTGATGTATCTACTCAGATGTGGAAGTTACAGTCAAATATTTACAGGTGCTTACGTATTCAGATATTATTTAGTAACCCATTACCACATTAGAGGGGGAAATATCGCGCTGATGGCTTTGAAATTTTTCATGAAGTTCCAGTTATGGTCAAGAACAACGCCTACAATTTTCGGTGATGATCAGATTAAAATTTTGGGATGAAAAGGACCGAAAACTTAATTTTTTGTGTGTTTTCGAGTCGAATATAATCCGAAAATCACAACACAACTCACCGTGAAGGTAATCTGGACAAGTAATTAGAAGGACTGTACTGAATATTCGAAAAAAGTAAGGAAGAGGTGTTGATAACCTCTAATCGGACAAGAGGGGGCAAATGTCACGAAATATTACTCAGACTCGGAATAAACATCCTCAGACCGTTAGAGTTCGTGGTAGTTGTGTAGGGTATCGTATGGTCGGCCCCGTCCGACTATACTGCTCCGCTCACTGGTTATCATTAAAGATGTTTTGCAATGCAAGAAATAGACTATAATTGCTTGGTGCCAAGCTTCCGAAGTTTCTTGCGAGTCATTGTAGATGTATGTGGCCTAGCGCTGTCCAGAGAGATCAGAATGTAGAGTTTGGCCATTTGGAAGCACGTCATAATAAATAATCCCCTTCCAGTCCCACCAAGTGTATAGCAGAACCTTCCTGGCCGTTAGTCCAGGTTTGGTCACCGTTTGAGGGTTTTCACCGCTCTTTGACCAATATCCATTTCTCATCTCTAGTCGCCATTCGACTGAGACTATCTCATTCCGTTTGGTCAAGGCTTCCCAGATGAAAATTCGATCCATCCTTTTTTAAACATCGACCTTCTTTTTGAATCCAGCTTTGTATAAATGATTTAAAACAGTTTGTGGTCGATTTTTATCTCCTGGGCGATGTTACGACTGCTAACATGCCGGTCAACTTCAATCATTTCTCCGATTTTATCGACATGTTCGACGACCGGCTAATGGATTTATTTTTCAGCAACTTAATATAAGAGCGAGCCATGAAATGGTTCCCACAGAAGGGGAAGGCCCATTGGAAATCTCGGCTTATGGAACAACCGTTCTGTCACAAGCCAGTTAAGTAAGTAAAGTTAGCTAGTAAATTCCAGCCAATGTCTTCAATGCTTAATCATATTTTCCATATTTTGCCCCACTGTCACATCGTCAAATTTAACACTATTCCCACATTGATTACAATATTTGTTTCCTCCGCATAGTATATCCCTATAAAATCAGTTTCATACGAAACGTACGTCCTCTATTCGCTTTGATGTTTGCCATTGGATTCAGTTCAACTTCATCGAACATCACAAGGCAAAAGTTTTATTTTTTGGTATACCCGATAGTTGTGTAGAAATAATATTTGTTTTGACAAAAGCATATGAGGGGTGACTATGTCAAAAGCATGCATTATCAATGATATTGGGAACATTTAATCGGTGGCAAACAACCAGAAGCCACAAATTCTGCACACTTTACTTCAATTTTTTTTTTTTCAAATTATCTAAATATTTAAGATGTTATAAATAATTTGCCGATATAAAAATAAGATCCTCATAATATTTTATTTTTATTCCAAAAATGTTTTTTTTTTTCAATTATTGCATTTCATTTCATTTCTTTAATGGATTACACATGAAATTGCAACTGAAATTGTAACTCATATACATTAGTTATATAGCAAATACTCAAAGCATATAAAAGAAGTATTTCAAGTGTTTTCTTTTGATTTTCCCAAATAAAATATTTGCTTTGCACTTTACCATTACTTTGGAAAAACTCAAAACAAAAAAAATGTATTCCCTTTCATAGGTGGCAATTAAAATGCAATTGATGATGAAAGTCTTTTTCTTTACGATTCAATAGGATTTGAAAGACAATATTGAGACTGAAACAAAAAATAGGCTGAAAGGGAATGCCATTTATCTTTCCTTTACAATAAAACTATTCAGTCATTTAATTACTTGGAAACTAACATACAGGGTGACGTATGTATGTGCAACACTTCAATTAAATTGGATTTTGTAAATTCATCATACGTCACAATGTGGAGATCACATGAGACACTACTAATAATAAAATACTTCTTCTGCACATTTAACGTTTCACCACACTGTGCTACAGGGTATTATGTCTTTGTGCATATGTTTGTAACGAGATAGATACATAGTTCCTTCTGAGAATATGCATAGAATCACTTTCTGAGTCGATTTATGCATGTCCGTCCGTCCGTCCGTCTGTAGATGTTAAAATGTAAACAAAGTACAGGTCGCCTTTATGATTGAATGAAATTTGGCACAAGTCACTTATTTGGCCCAAGGACTAACCCTATTGAAATTGGTGAAAATCGGTTCAAATTTAGATATAGCTCCCATATATATTTTCGTCCGATATAGGCACCAAACTACCTATATATCTTTCGATTTGCACGAAATTTGGCATAGCGTACTGAATTAGATGTCCATTAAGATAAATTCGTATTTAACTAGCAGAGACACAAACCATGTATATTAACATTACAGTTAACAGAGCTCTGTCAAAGTTAACAGAGCTACTCGAAAAAGTGATATTTTATGAAAAATTTCACTTTTACTAAAAAAATCACATTAGACTCAATAAGCTTTCCAACGATACCCATGTTGTCCTGGAAGAATTGTCCTGATGGACCAATGGACACCAAATTATCCTTAATCAAGGATATTTTCAAAAATCGTTAAATACGTCGCCATCCGGCAACATTTTTGAAACTGTTTACTACTGAAATGGAAAGTAGAGTCAATAACCTTTCCAACGATACCCATGTTGTCCTGGAAGAATTGTCCTGATGGACCAATGGGCACCAAATTATCCTTAATCAAGGATATTTTCAAAAATCGTTAAATACGGCGCCATCCGGCAACATTTTTGAAACTTCTAACTACAGAAATGGAAAGTAGAGTCAATAACCCTTCCAACGATACCCATGTTGTCCTGGAAGAATTGTCCTATTAGCAGGAGTGGGCATATTAAATATGTTGGTATATGTAATGCTGCTGGCAATTATCGAATACCCAAATTGGGCAAATTTAGGAAAAATTATTAAAAGTCGAAAAATATTTTATTTCAGATATTCCACAATGTGATTTTTTTAGTAAAAGTGAAATTTTTCATAAAATATCACTTTTTCGAGTAGCTCTGTTAACTTTGACAGAGCTCTGTTAACTGTAATGTTAATATACATGGTTTGTGTCTCTGCTAGTTAAATACGAATTTATCTTAATGGACATCTGAATTAGGTCCAAAATGAAGTGTGCTAAATTTCGGTTCAGATGTAGATATAGCTCCCATATATATTTTCGTCCGATTTAAGATATACGTGGCACGAAAGTACCTATATATCTTTCGATTTGCACGAAATTTGGCATATCATACTGAATTAGGTCCAGAATGATGTGTGCTAAGTTTGGTGAAAATCGGTTCAGATTTAGATATAGCTCCCATATATATTTTCGTCCGATTTCAGGTAAATGGTGCACCAAAGTACCTATATATCTTTCGATTTGCATGAAATTTGCGACAGCGTAATGAATTGAGCCTAGAATGATGTGTGCTAAGTATCGTGAAAATCGGTCCAGATTTAGATATAGCTCCCATGTTTCCTTTTGTATTTATCGACTCACTTTCTGAGTCGATTAATGCATGTCCGTCCGTCCGTCTGTCTGTCCATGATAAATTGTAAGCAACGTACAGGTGGCATTTATAATCCGAATTGGATGCAATTTGGCACAGGTCACTTATTCGGCCCAAGGAACCCTATTGAAATTGGGAAAAATCGGTTCAGATTTACAGATAGCTCCCATATATTTTCGTCCAATTTTATGTAAATGGTGCACCAAAGTCTCTATATATCCTTCGATTTGCATGAAATTTGGCATAGCGTACTGAATTAAGTCTAAAACGATGTGTGTTAAATTTCGTGAAAATCGGTTCAGATTTAGATATAGCTCCCATATATATTTTCGTCCGATTTTATGTAAATGGTGCACCAAAGTCCCTATATGTCCTTCGATTTGCACGAAATTCGGCATAGCGTACTGAATTAAGTCTAGAAAGATGTGTGTTAAATTTCTTGAAAATCGGTTCAGATTTAGATATAGCTCCCATATATATTTTCGTCCGATTTTATGTAAATGGTGCACCACTGTCGCTATATATCCTTCGATTTGCACGAAAATTGGCATGGCGTACTGAATTAAGTCTACAAAAATATATGTGTTAATTTTTTTGAAAAACGTTCAGATTTAGATATAGCTCCCATATATATATTCGTCCGATTTTATGTAAATGGTGCACCAATGTCGCTATATATCCTTCGATTTGCACGAAAATTGGCATGGCGTACTGAATTAAGTCTACAAAAATATATGTGTTAATTTTTTTGAAAAACGGTTCAGATTTAGATATAGCTCCCATATATTTTCGTCCGATTTTATGTAAATGGTGCACCAATGTCGCTATATATCCTTCGATTTGTACCAAATTTGGCATGGCGTACTGAATTAAGTCTAGAATGATATATGTGTTAATTTTTTTGAAAATCGGTTCAGATTTAGATATAGCTCCCATATATTTTCGTCCGATTTTATGTAAATGGTGCACCAATGTCGCTATATATCCTTCGATTTGCACGAAAATTGGCATGGCGTACTGAATTAAGTCTACAAAAATATATGTGTTAAATTTTTTGAAAATCGGTTCAGATTTAGATATAGCTCCCATATATATTTTCGTCCGATTTTATGTAAATGGTGCACCAAAGTCTCTGTATATCCTTCGATTTGCACAAAATTTGGATTTATAAGTAAATAAAGAACTCAAAATGTGGCCGAATGGATAAAACATAAAACACGAAATTACATTACAAAAACATCTGTAAAAATACCAAAAACCGTACATCTAAATAAGTTTATTAGCTAGAGATTTCAAACTTTGCTACAGTTATTTATTTTGATATTTGATATCTATGTATAGAAACTAGTGATATACGGTGAGAGCTTCATACAGAAAACGCGATTGCCGAATGTGCCCCGATGCCGAATGTGCCCCATTCTCCCCTACATCACTTACATAAAATCGGACGAAAATATACACGCGGTAGGTTACAGTAACTTCAGTACGTTGTGCAAAATTTTGTGACAATCGGCGTAACTTTAGGTCTTTGGTGCACTATTACTTTAAATCGGGCAAAACTATGTATGGGATCTATATCTAAATCTGAAACAATTCCAACAAAATGTGAGAAACTTTGAGCTATACTAAATTCAGTACGTTGTGAAAAGATACGGAATAATAGGGGAGCGGCCCAACTCCACAAAATACCAAATAATGGGGAGCACTCTTATATGGGACTATCCAAAAAAGTGCACCAATATTTATATTTTGATAGGAGGATGTGCTGCGAAATTAGAACCCAAAAAGCCAAATTTTCTAATTCGGTTGGAAAATGTGCCAAAAATCCCTAAAATACCGAAAATTTGCATTTACCGTTATATGGGGCGCTATACCATAAGGTGGACCGAGATATCTCATTTTCTATGCCAAATATTCTAGAAGTAATCAGTGTATGAACAAATTTCAAAGCTCTATCTTAAATATTGAAAATTCTATCGTGATTTCAACAGAAACGTGAAAATGCATACATCGACATAGAATTTTATTGTGATCAAGAATATATACTTTATGATTTCTTCGGTGAATATTTCGAGGTGTGAGAAACGGAATGAAAAATTTAATATAACATATATACTCCACCTTATGGAAAGCATACAAATAGGCTGAGATAGGATATCATTTATCATGTATTCTTAATAAAACTATTCAGCAATTTAATTACATGGAAAATAATCGACTTGGGTGCCATATGTGTAACAGCTTAAATAAATTGGTAATTACTTATTCATCATATGACACAGATCTCCTTTATATATAATATCAAATTTGGTATTCCGTTCGATACTCGTGTTAAAAAAATTGTTCGTCGATATAACCACGTCCGTATGTCTGTTAAAATAAGAATATAGATCACAATTTTTAAGACAGAACCTTCAATTTTGCATATATAAACAATTATTTTGGTATATATCCGCCTTTTCCGCATTTTGGGGTTTCCACCAATTGTCGATATTCTATGGTTCTAGACACATTTTCCAACCGAAGTGTATTCTGGCTTTCCGGATTTATGTAGGACGGAATGGATTGCAGAAATGTCAATATAGATCCATGGTTTAGCATATCACTCATATAAACTTTTGATTTCAAATTTAAACAAGTAAAAAAGCCTTAATTTCGGCCGGGCCGAACTTTGGATACCCTCCACCATAGAAAACATACCATAAAGTGGACATATACCGATAATTCTACAAACCGATTTATGTAATCCATTATGTACACCAAATACAAACTTCAGCAATTTTTAATGGGAATTTTTTCCTAAAATCTGTAAGATCCAAAAAGTGGACTGATACTTATAACGCATGGTAGAGTAAAAATCCTAAAACTACTGTAATTTAGATTACAAAGTTATATGAGGGTATGCTTAAAGGGGGAACAATATTGATTACATAGTGTAGGAAATAGTGAATATTTGGGAATATCATTATATGAGGGCTATGCCTAATTAATGACCGGTATATGCCAATTTTGAACCCAATATTTTAATTGTTTATCTCAATTCTTTCCTTTAAATCACTATATTGAGGAGATGCCTAAATGTCTGCCGACATATTTCATTATAGTCATGTTTGAGCTTTTTTATCACAATATCATTAGAAGGCGGGATGTTTACAACAGATGGCTAAATAGTCTTTGTAGGGTAAATATTGACTATTCCCCATAACGACTACCCAACCGCAACACACGGAATAAATCAGATAACTATTTTAATATAAAAAAGGGGGTTATATGGGGACTACCCCTAAAAAGGGGTGAATGTTAATAATTTGTTGGGGAGATTTGTTACCATATACGACTACAAATTACCAAATTTCAGCGAATTCGGTTGAAAAACGCGCTCAAGAACCTCAAAATATCGAAAATTGGGGGAAAAAATCCGTTCAAAACCCCCCAAAACCTGGAAATTGGGAGGTACCTTTATATGGGGGCTACCAGAAAAAGTGGACCTATATTTATATTTTTAGTGGGGAAATTTGGTACCCAATAAGAACCTCAAAACCGCGCTCAAGAACCCTAAAATATTGAAAATTGGGGGTACCCTTACATGGGGGCTACACGAAAAAATTGACCTATATTTATTATTTTTAGTATAGAGATTTGCTACCTAATAAAAACTCAAAGTACCGAATTTCCGCGAATTCGGTCGAAAAATGCGATCAAACCCCCCAAAATACCGCAAAATTAGGGGTACCCATATATATGGGGGCTATCCGAAAATATGGACCCATATTTATAACTTTTAGTGTAGAGATTTGCTACCATATAGGAACTAAATGTACCAAATTTCAGCGAATTCAGTTGAAAAACGCACTCAAGAACCTCAAAATACCCTTATATGCGAGCTATGCCTAAACGTGGACCGATAAAGCCCTGCAGACAAAAGACGACTCTATGCAAAATTTTGGCGATCTATCTCAATTCGTTTAGACGCTAGAGTGACAGACGGACAGACGGATATGGCTATATCGTCATAGAATTTTACGCTGATCAAGAATATATACACTTTATAGGGTCGGAAATGATTATTTACAAACGGAAAAACAAAACTAATATACCCTCCATACTATGGTGGAGGGTATAAAAAACTGAACATGTGTTTTTAAAGAGCTGCACAGGGAAATACTGAGAAATTGTTATTTAATTTTGGTTAACAAATGTTATTAAAATGTGCAACAACAATTGTGGCGGTAGAAAATTCATTTTGGGGATGTAAATCCTTGACGAATATATTAAAATCACCGAACACCGAAGGTCATTTTTTTTACTTTTTTGCAAGTAGTGATTTTTTTGTGACCCCAGAATTCACTAGCTTTATATCTCAGCTCATGGATATTACATGTTTTTATATCAAATTCAAAATAAACCAAGTGTCAGTTGGGGTTGCCGACTGATATGTACACTCAGCCGACATCATTTCGTATGTAGTATATACTAATCCCGACTTTTGTTGGGATGTGATGAACCTATATATCTGCAAGTTGCACTAAATCGATGGTTAATATAAATATTAAGATCAGCAGGAATAGGACTACACTGAATTCATCAGTTTATTACACCCTTCACCATACTGTGACACAAGGTATTATGTCTCTGTGCATATTTTTATACCCTTCACCACACTGTGGTACAGGGTATTATGTCTTTGTGCATATGTTTGTAACAGCCAAAAGGAAACGAGATAGACACATGGTTCCTTTTGAGAATATGCATAGAATCACTTTCTGAGTCGATTTATGCATGTCCGTCCGTCCGTCCGTCTGTAGATGTTAAATTGTAAAAAAATTACAGGTCGCATTTATGATCCGATTTGGATTAAATTTGGCAC
>NW_026882961.1:0-4338 GCF_032173495.1 Musca vetustissima
TTGGTAATTTTTGGCAGAGGGATTTTCTACAAATGCGAATCCAAACTACCTGGAAACTAGGACCAATATTGATAATTTAAGAATGACAATATTCTACCCAGAAATAACCAAAAAGTCCATATTACAATGATAAGTTTGAAAAACGTGTCCAAAAATACTCAAAATAACGAAGAATGGGGGTTAGCGCTTTTTACGGTCTACCACGAAACATGGATCGATACTGATAATTTTTGGCAGTGAGATTTTCTACCCAATGAGCATCCAATATATCAAATTTGAGCCAATTCGATGAGAATACTCCCAAATAATAGCTTGTGGAAAAAGAAATCCATTATCTTTATATTAACTATAGGACTTTATTTAACATGCATGGGAATGTCCGATTTGGGCCAAATATGTACCGTTTTTTTTATGATTTGTTGCCATTTTAAAAGTAACTTCATAATGCCTCTCTCATAGAAGTCTCTCTCTCTCTCTCATAGAAGTCTCTATTTGCAAAAAAAAAAAAAAAAAAAAAAAAAAAAACTCTAGTAGTCGATTTTCACAATCATCCCAAAACCAAATTTTTATCATTAAATAAATTTTGCAATACAAGAAAAGATGACAATCGCTTCGTGCCAAGTCCGGACCGTATGGCGGATGCCTTAAAACTTCCCAACCAAGCTTCCCATGTTTCGGGCGGGCCTAACGTCGTCCTGATGGAACACGACACCTCTCCTATTGGCCAATTCTGGCCGTTTCTGGTCAATAATCCCCTTAATAATTGATAATCACATTCCAGTCCCACCAAATGCATAGCAGAGCCTTCCTTTGAGGTGCTTCACCGCTCTGTTACCACGATCGTTTTCTCACAGGGTTACCGTATGTGATCAATTTCTCATCTCCAGTCGCCATCCGTTTAAGAAATGGGTCTATATCATTCCGTTTGGCCAAGGCTTCGCAGATGGAAATTCGATCTATCCCATTTTTCTGTTAATTGGTGTGGCACCCAAAAATCAACCTCCTTTGTGTAAATGGTTTAAAACAGTTTTATGGTTGATTTACAGTTTTATCGATCATTTCTCCAATTTTATCGACATTTTCGATGAAAAAATAATGACTTTCTTTTTCTATTTCTAAATATTTTATTTATTTTAAAGACCATTTCAAAATATTCCTTAGTTTTGACAACTATTCTTATTATTATTTCTTCCCATCGATCAATCTTTTGAGATCTGATAGTTTTTGGGGGTCAGGTCTAAAGAATTTTTGGATTTTCGTCAGCGTGTCTGTGAAGCAATAAATTTTGGTGTAACTTCCAAATAACGGTACCGAAGGATTTTATAAAGTTTTTATGCCCTTATTTTGGGATTTATGGTTTGTTTTCTTAAAGAGTATAAACAACAAAATTTGGATACAGTTCTATAGAGTCGTAACATGACTCTGTTGCACCAAAGAACCAACATGGATGATACAGATGCTTCTTAACATGCCTCTTGGGGTTTGATGCAACAATTTTGTAGCCTCTTAACATGCCTCTTGGGGTTTGATGCAACAATTTTGTAGCCTCCAGGTTGGAAATGAAGATTATTTTTTGATGGAATTCCGTGTCTTGTTAATGCATTTGTAGTTCCTATAAAAGGTCATCGCCCATTGTCGGTATGTTTTTCTTTCATTCGGTGGCAAATTTTTCATGTTTAGGTGTATCCACAATGTTTAGTATTTTGAGGATTTAATACATGTTTTAGAAAAGAATTGAATTATCTAATCAAAGTGTCTAAAAATTTTCTTTCCGGATTCTGGAGTGCAGAAAATATCTATGCTGGAAATGTTCAAAATAATAAAGGTACTGCCCTCTTTAAATATTTGAATAGTCTCAGGAAGATTCTCTAACAGAAGTTGATGTAAATGGATATTCTGTTTTCAAAGAATATATGTTGACATCATTCCCATATAAATTTCCCATCCATTTCCGCTATATTGGAAGTCTTCGCAGAATTCTGAACTTGTAATTTTCCTATCCACTATTTATTTCCTCGTTTTCAAAAAGGATAATAGTCCTCCTGGATCGATGTTTTGACAAAACTCCTATATGGGTCCTTCATATAGGAGTTAAAGATGTTTCCTCTTATTTTTGACTTTATTCGTTGCATTCGTTAACATATGTTAATATTGATTATTTTTAACATTATACAAGTTTTAGATTGCTGATATCTTTCATTTCCTGTGAAATATTCAATTTTCACACAACCTCTACACTGGTATACAACCGAATAGTAAAATGGAAGACAATAATTATAAAGCCTTGTAAAGTGGTGAAGCTATAGATTGTTTGCTGGAATTGATGTAACTTTTGTTGTACTTGTTGTTGAACTCATTATTGCTTCGAAGCAAATGATCTCTGTGTAATTAAGAACTTGACTTTTGCTTAACACTAATATGTGGACATGCACAACACATCCGTAGAAACCAAAAGGACACAAGAGATGAACTGCAATGTCAAGTAAGAGAGACTAGCAAATGCACTAACATAGAATGGCATATTAAAATCCTAGATTTATTACAACAACTTACAACAACAACTTGGATAGTTTAAGAAGACCAACAGGATTGTAAAAACGACAACCGTAAAAATATGAACAATCTTCCATAACATGTTTGTTTAATAATCCATTACTATGGCAACAAGGCCACTTTATCATGAAAGTCCTTTTTTCACAAAGGACATCATTCTGCCCAAATGACTTATTATGAAACCACACACAAACACTTATAGAGATTTCATATACAAAAATAACACAAATATATATTGTCATGAATGTTGAAGATAATCTCGGTGACTTTTCATAATTAAATAATACCGGACAGAATCAGAATTTGTCCTTCATCCTTCGGCTATCTTTATGTTCCTTGACACATTTGACATTTCTCTTGTGTCCTTGTCACATTGAAATATATAAACGTATTTATGTACATACCTGTAGGTAATTTTCTCATGAGGATGTGAGTATTCTGGTGGTTGCCATGTCAACTGCATCCATGTGGCACTGTGAGCAATTATGGCCAGTGAATGTGGCGGTGAGGGAGCAGCATAAATATGTTGTTGACCATCTGTAAAATGAGAATGAACAAAAAGACAATTATGTAGTCTTTACATCAATAAATCGTAGTAGAAAATGTAAGAGGTATTAAGAGGATGGCTGAATATGTGTGCGGAAATGAGCATAGTATATTAATTATTTTTATTTTTTTTCTTTCCGTTTGCAACACTTCGAAATAACCATCAGAGACCCAATAAAACATATATTTGCTTTATCAGAATAAAATTCTATGTTGATTTAGCCATGTCGGTCTTTTGGAATCACAATCGCAGTAATTAAGATAGAGATCTGAAACAGACATTGCAAATGGAATATATCTGCCCACGTTTTGGTATAGCCCACAGTACGGTACTCCCAATATTCGGTGTTTCGGGCTTATTTTTAATCGAATCAGCTGTAATTCTGTATTTTTGGTATTCGGCGAACCTTCCTACTAAAAATTATTAATATTGAACCAAGATTTGGGGTTGTCTCATTATACCAGAATTATCAAACATTCGATATTGAGATGTTCAATCTCCATATCATGGTGGAGGGTATACAAATTTCGGTCCGGCCGAACTTATCGGCGTTTTAATTGTTCTTCTATACTCTTCACCACCCTGAGGTACAGGACATTATGTCTTTATGCATATGTTTGAGAAGAAATGTAGCAAAGCGTATTGAATTCAGTATAGAATAAAAAGTGTTAAGTTTCGTTGGAATCGAATGTGATGTAGATATATCTCCAACGTAAATTTTCATCCGTTTTTATGTAAATGACGCACCAAAATCGCAAAGTTTGTCAGATTGAGACGAAATTTGGATTGGCATTCCAAATTTAGTCTAAAATAGCATGTGTTGTGTTTCGCTGAAATCGGTTCAGATGAGGATGCCCCACAAGGGTTATGGAAAATGTCCACAGCTTGTCAGACATTACCATGGTGGCACCAGGATCTGACCAACTCCTATCATCGTATCCGTTAATATACCACCCGTCTTAATAATATATGAATGCCGACGGTATTGTATAATGAACGTCACAAGCATCGTCGTCTGACCTCTAAAGACCTAAGGATGAGAGGACTTACTATCGTCTGCGCAAGCCATTGCTATTTACGATAAGCTCAGAAGTGGGAACAGGGTTCCTCAAGTAGTTGGCCGGCAGCATTTGAGTACTGACAAGAAGACCTCGTTGACCTCTTATAAACCAGTAAGGAAAGTGGTAAAGTCGGACGGGGCCGACTATATGATACCCTTCACCACTTTGGGTAAATTC
>NW_026882962.1:0-42939 GCF_032173495.1 Musca vetustissima
ATCTGTCTGTCCATGTTAAATTGTAAACAAAGTACAGGTCGCATTTATGATCCGAATTGGATGAAATTTGGCATAGGTCACTTATTCGGCCCAAGAACGAACCCTATTGAAATTGGGAAAAATCGGTTCAGATTTAGATATAGCTCCCATATATATATTTAACCGATTTAATGTAAACGGTCCCTATATATCTTTCGATTTGCACGAAATTTGGTACAGCCTAATCATTTAGGTCACGAATGATGTCTGCCTAGTTTCCTGAAAATCGGTCCAGATTTAGACATAGCTCCCATATATAGTTTCGTCCGATCTCATGTAAATGGTGCACCAATGTCCCTATATATCTTTCGATTTGCACGAAATTTGGCATAACGTACTGAATTGAGCCTAGAATGATGTCTGCCTTGTTTTGTGAAAATCGGTCCAGATTTAGAAATAGCTCCCTTTTATTATAGATTGATTTTAAGTAATTGACGCGCCAAGGAACCAATAGGCTGATAGGAACAAAACGTTCTGAAATTAGTATAACCTAACCTGTGACAAGTTTGTTTGAAATCGCTTAATAGAGCTTCCATATATATTTTCGCCCGATTTCAAGTAAATAGGGCATCAAACTCCTCATATTAGTCAGTTGACATAAAATGTTGCACTACTTACAAAATTGAGCATAGAATTACGTAGTTGCATTTTGTAGAAGACATAGCCCAACCGATGACCTATTTATAATTGCTTGAAGTCGATTTACATACTTTATGGATAGATCTAGGCAGATTCACATTTAGATAAATATCACATATTTTATTTCATCCAATTTCATGTTAATAGTCCTGTTTAATATACCTATTGTGGTGAAGGGTATCATATAGTCGGTCCCGTCCGACTTTCTACTTTCCTTACTGTTTTTTTTTTTAAATTCACTCCAATTAATAAGCTCTCGAAATAATGCCCTTTAAAAATATTCTTTAAAAATCTGTGTTTCGTTTGTCTACATTTCGAAACAAGGTCATTTTTATAAAAATAAGCAAATAATCGATATTAATTTAAAAATCGACACAATTTTTTTTTTATATAGAAAATGAAATAAAATGTGTTTGTTGCCACAATTCGCAAACAAGCAAAACAAAACCGAATGGGCTTGTCCCAAATGAGGAAAAAATGCAATCGAAATGTTTCCTATTCATGTCAAAACTATTTGCTACTCTATTTTGTGGATACACAACAACAGCAGTAGAATCAGTGTTGGTACATACAACCAACATTAAAGTTTGGAGTACAAGGTTAGTGGCAAAAAAAGCCCCCATATTCAAGTCAAATATTGCTGAAAGTTACGCCCCATTTTTTTTGTGGAGACATGCTAAAGCGATGTAACAACTTTGATTTCAACTTTTTACATAAACACGTTGCATAATTCCCTGCCACAAAGCAGAGAGTGAGTGACTGAGTGGTGAACGCCAAAAGCACTCAAATAGTAATAGTAGCAAGGATGCTGGAGATACAAATACTACAACTGCTGCTGTTATATGCGACATAATGTGGCAAGAAGAAAAAAAATGGTTTCTAAAGGTGTTTATCTCATCCAGAACATAAAACTGTTTTCCTGCCAGCTAAAGCTGTTCGAAATTTGGTCTTGTTTGGTTTTCTTGTAGTCTCTACCAGCAGATGGAGGTGGAATTAATTTTATTATTTCATTTGTTACAAGGGATCTATTATAGAATATTTTCAGGGACTAAAATTGGCGAGGATTTTTTAAAACTATTTGCGTGGATTTTTAAAGAATATTTTTTCAGGAATCTCCAATAGGCGAGGATTCCTAAAGAATAGTTTTTCAGGCAACTCCAATAGGCGTGGATTTAAAAAATTTTTTTTTTTGAAGCATCTAAAATAGGTGTGGATTTAAAAAAAAAAATATTTTTTGAAGCATCTAAAAAAGGTGTGGATTTTTCAGTAATATTTTTTCATCTACAACCAGTAAGGAAAGTAGTAAAGTCGGACAGATGAAACTTAAAAAACGTCGAATTTTTAAAGGACCAAATTTCGTACAAATCGAATGATATATAGGGACTTTGGTACACCATTTACATTAAATCGGACGAAAGTATATATGGGAGCTATATCTAAATCTGGACCGATTTTCAGGAAACTTAACATGCATCATTCTAGAGCTAATTCATTACGATGTGCCAAATTTCGTGGAAATCGAGAGATATATAGGGACTTTGGTACACCATATACATTAAATCGGACGAAAATATATATGAGACCTATATTTAAATCTCAACCGATTTTCACGAAACTTAACACACATCATTCTAGACCTAATTCATAACGCTATGCCAAATTTCGCGCAAATCGAAAGATATATAAGGATTTTGGTACACCATTTACATAAAATCGGACGAAAATATATATGGGGGCTATATCTAAATCTGGACCGATTTTCAGGAAACTTAACACACATCATTCTAGAGAAAATTCATTACGCTATGCCAAATTTCGTGCAAATCGAGAGATATATAGAGGGACTTTGGTATACCATTTACATAAAATCGGACGAAAATATATATGGGAGCTATATCTAAATCTGGACCGATTTTCAGGAAACTTCACACACATCATTCTAGAGCTAATTCATTACGCTATGCCAAATTTCGTGCAAATCAAAAGATATATAGGGACTTTGCTATAACATTTACATAAAATCGGACGAAAATATATATGGGAGCTATATATAAATCTGAACCGATTTTCACCAAAATTAACACCAATCGTTCTAGACCGAATTCATTACGCTGGATATATAGGGACTTTGGTACACCATGTACATAAAATCGGACGAAAATATATATGGAAGCTATATATAAATCTGAACCGATTTATCCCAATTTCAATAGAGTTCGTCCTTGGGCCAAACAAATGAGCTGTGCCAAATTTCATCCAATTCGGATCATAAATGCGACCTGTACTTTGTTCACGAACGGACGGACATGCATAAATCGACATAGAAAGTGATTTTATGCATATTCTCAAAAGGAACTATTGGTATATTTCGACTCATTTTGCCTGTTACAAACATATGCACAAAAACATAAAACTCTGTACCACAGAGTGGTGAAGGGCTTAAAAATATAATAATTTTTCTATAAAAAAGGTAGTTAGAATTCGACCCAACCCAGTCTTCCATTACGATTACTTGTTCTTTATAGCTATTCCGTCTTTCGCGAAAGAGGGGTTACCATAAAAAAAGTTGTCGCATAGCAGTTGTCGCCTGTCTGCCAGCCAGCCAACCAGCTACTGAAATATATAAATATAACAAGTGGAAGTCAAATACACACACTCACACATACAATCTCACCTATTTATATACTTATACTCATGTTAACTAGTTTTTTTGGAGCAGGGAATAACTTTGGTAAGCTATTATCTGTTTGGCACTTGTTGTAATGTTACCCCAATAGGTGTGGAACAGAATATAATAAAGATTAGCTTACTGTGACATATATATTTTATTTCATATGAAAAATAAAAAAAAAATCGTGAAAAAAGTTTTACCAATACTTTGCACTTATTTCGTAAATCAAGTGACAATTTGAATGTGCTCGAATTTAAATTTACCAATTGTTCTGTAAATTCCTTTAATTTTTCATGGCATGCTGTCATCATCATTTATAAAAATAACTTCGAATGGCGAAATATTAACAGTTAATTGAATAATCACAATGCAATTCGGCAAATGTGTGGAAATATAAAAAAAGAAGAATGGTAATGGTAAAAAATCATTCAAATGGAAGTGCTGTATTAAGGTGATTCAAAAAAGTTGGCATGTTGGTGAAAATAAAATGCTGGACACAATAAAATACCCTCCACCATAGAAATACTGATTTTTTTTAAATGAAAATATAGAGAACATACATATAAGTACAATTCTACAAATCGATTGTTGTAAAGCTAATAGAAAAATTTTTTATAAGAGGTTATGTCTAATTAAGGGCCGATATAGCGCATGTTCCAAGCTAATAATTTAGTTTTGAATCCCAATACCGTGCATCACGCAAAATATTAAATTTGTAGGATGTTTTATATAGGACCTGGGCCTAAATGCGGTTCGATATAGTTCCTTCTCAAACCTCACGTTCTAGTTTTTATGTCGATATCCTCCTATTTTCCTATTTCGTCTACAGAATATCCCCCATTCTATGGTGGAATACAGCTATAATAACCCCAACACACAGAACGAATTAGCTAACTATTTTAATAATAAAGGAGGGTTATATGGGGACTACTCCTACAATGGGGTGAAAATTAATTATTTTTGGTAGGGAGATTTGTTACCATATACGACTACAAATTACCAAATTACAGCAAATAAAAAAAAAAAAACAAATTACAGCCGAGAATTCGGTTGAAAAACGCACTCAAGAACTTCAAAATACCGAAAATTGAAGAGTACCCTTATATGGGGGCTATCAGAAAAAGTGGACCGATGTTTATAATTTTTTGTGTAAATATTTGGCACTAAATAAAAATGTAGCAAATCTATATTTATAATTTTTGGTGGGGAGATTTTCTGCCCAATAAGAACTCAAAGTACCAAATTTCAGTGAAATCGGTTGAAAACGAGATCAAGAACCTCAAAATACCGAAAATTGGGGGGGTACCCTTATATGGGAGCTATGCTTAAACGTGGACCGATCTATCCCATCATCGAATTTGAATTTGGGGCCGACCATATGATACCCTACACAACTTCCACGAAAATCTAACTTTCTGTGGTTCTGTATTCTGAGCATAGACAATATTTCGCGATATTTCCACCCTCTTAACTGACTAGAGGTCAACAAATATTACTAATATTCAGTACAGCCCTTCTAATTGCTTGTCCAGATTCCATTCACCGTGGGTTGTGTTGTGATGTTCGGCTTTCGTGAACGTTGGTCCATTACTGTTGGTTGGTCCATTATCGTGTTTACAGATTATAATAGATAGACGGACACATATGTCTAGATCGACTCAGCTAGTCGAGATATGATCGGTATACTTAAAGGAGGGTCCACGACCAATATTTTGAACCACTTTCTACGTCGATTTATGCATGTCCGTCCGTCTGTCTGTCCACATTAAATTGTAAACTGGTCGCATTTATTATTTGAATTGGATAAAATGTGGTACAGCTCATTTATTTGGCCCAAAGACGAACTCAATTGAAATTGGGAAAAATCGGTTCAGATTTAGATATAGCTCCCATATATATTTTCGTCCAATTTAAGGTAAATGGGGGACCAAAGTCCCTAAATACCTTTCGATTTGCACGAAATTTGGCACAGCGTACTGAATAAGGCTTAGAATGATGTGTGCTATGTTTCGTGGAAATTGGTTCAGATTTAGATATAGCTACCATATATATTTTCGTCCGATTCTATACAAATAGTGCACGAAAGTCTTTAAATATCTTTAGATTTGCACGAAATTTGGCATAGCGTACTGAATTGGGTCTAGAATGATGTGCGTAAAATTTCTTCAGATTTTATATGTTCGACCGATTTAATGTAAATGTTTCGTCAAAGTCCTTATATATCTTCCGATTTGCACGAAATTTGGCATAGCGTACTGACTTGGGTCTAGAATGATATTGGTAAAGTTTCATGGTAATCGGTTCAGATTTAGATATAGCTCCCATATATATTTTCGTCCGATTCTATACAAATGGTGCACGAAAGTCTTTAAATATCTTTAGATTTGCACGAAATTTAGCATAGCGTACGGAATTGGGTCTAGAATGATATGAGTAAAGTTTCTTGAAAATCGGTTCAGATTTAGATATAGCTCTCATATATATTTATATATTTTTGTCCGATTTAAGGTAAATGGTGCACAAAAGTCCCTATATATCTTCCGATTTGCACGAAATTTGGCATAGCGTACTGAATTGAGACTAGAGCGATGTGTGTAAAGTTTCTTGAAAATCGGTTCAGATTTAGATATAGCTTCCATATATATGTTCGACCGATTTTATGTAAATGGTGTACCAAAGTCCCTATATATCTTCCGATTTGCACGAGTTTTGGCAAAGCGTACTGAATAGACACTAGAACGATGTGTGTCAAGTTTCTTTAAAATCGGTTCAGATTTAGATATAGCTCCCATACATATTTTCGTCCGATTTTATGTAAAAGGTGCACCAAAGTTCCTATATATCTTTCCATTTGGACGAAATTTGGCATAGCGTACTGAATTAAGTCTAGAATGATGAGTGGTGAGTTTCATGAAAATCGGTTCAGATTTAGATATCGCTTCCATATACTTTCGCCCGATTTAATTTTAATTTGACATAGCGTACTGAATTGAGTCTAGAATGATGTGTGTAAAGTTTCCTGAACATTTTCCGATTTTAAGGCCGATTGTGTCTTCCGATATTAAGTAGGACCCAAGGACCCAAAATATGTCCATAAGGACAAAATTTGCATAAATTAGTGACAGTGACAAGTTTCGTTGAAATCCGTTCATATTTGGCTATAGAATAGAATGACGTAATTGCGTGTAGAAGTACAGATGTAGCCCATATATATTTCCGACCGACTTCGTGTTAATTGGGCTCAATTTACATAATTGGGTCCCATTGTAACAAACAAATAACATGTTTATGGATTGATCTAAGTCGATTCACATTTAGATCCATTCTGTTAGAATGCATCTTTTTAATATACCCGTAGTGGTGGAGGGGAACCATTCGACTTTATTACTTTCCTTACTGGTTCTATTTTGAAGATCTTTTGTCTGTATTTAAAAAGGTAAAAATAATAGTATGTATTATGAAAATATTTCCATAACTAACTACCATCCAGTACATGCTAAACATGTTACCTACAAAAATATCGATGTTGAAATTTTTAACAATATAAATATCTCTTACAAGGCAGGTAAAATTCGTTGGACTTTAAATACATGCAACTGTCCTAAACACATTCTCAAAAACATATCTAAATGTCATACCAAATGTGTCAACTATGTGTGTGTGTGTGCGAGTGTACATTTGTATGTTGCATGAATGC
Source organism: Musca vetustissima (assembly GCF_032173495.1). NCBI lineage: Eukaryota > Metazoa > Arthropoda > Insecta > Diptera > Muscidae > Musca > Musca vetustissima. Next base: position 7,047 of record NW_026882962.1, read on the forward strand.
AAACATAAAAGTCAATGTCGTTGCATAAATTCAATTCCATTGCTTAAATGACATTTATACACTTTAATTATTATACCGACATATTTTGCGACTTGAATTTTCCCCTCGTAGTTTTTTCGGGTTTTCATTGTTTTCGCCACTCCTTAGTCGACGTCGAGTGTCGTTTACTTTTGCTTTTGTTTTTGCCAACAGCTTATTTTCAACAAGCATTCATTGAGTGCTTCATTATGCATGCCATTGGCGGATAGCGGGGATTAATGTAAGGGACAGGTTTATAGTGACCATTTATAACATATACAAGATCCTCAATCTATAGAAGGCCCATTGAAGGTCTTCTATCTCGAAATATTCACCAGAGACCCCACAAAGTATACAAAAAACCAGTAAGGAAATTAGTAAAGTCGGACTGGGCCGACTATATGATACCCTTCACCACTTTGGGTATATTTTACATATGTATCCTAACAGACGACGCGTTTTGTTATAAATCTATATCTGAACCGATTTCAGGGAAACTTGCCAGAGACTAATTTATATATCATCAGTACGTTGTGGCAATCGGTCTAGCTATGGATCTTTTCACGAAGCTTAGCAACATCATTCTAGACTTAATTCAGTACCTATACCAAAATGCGTGCAAATCGATAGATATATAAGGTCTTTGGTGCACCAATTACCTTAAATTGGATGAAAATATATATGGGAGCTATATCTAAATCTGAATCAATTTTCACGAAACTTGGCAGACATCATTCTTGATTTTATTCATAACTCTGTGCCAAATTTCGTGCAGATCAAAAGATTTCCAGGGACTTTAGTGGACTATTTACCTAAAATCGGGTGAAGCTATATATGGGAGCTATATCTAAATCTGAACTGATTTTCACGAAACTTTGCACACATCATTCTATACTTAATTTAGTACGCTGTGCTAAATTTCGTGCAAATCGAAAGGTAAATAGGATCTTTGGTACACAATTAACCTTAAATCGGACGAAGATATATATATATATATATGGGAGCTATATCTAAATCTGAACCGATTTTCACGAAACTTTGCACACATCATTCTATACTTAATTTAGTACGCTGTGCTAAATTTCGTGCAAATCGAAAGGTAAATAGGAACTTTGGTACACAATTAACCTTAAATCGGACGAAGATATATATGGGAGCTATATCTAAATCTGAGCCGATTTTCACGAAACTTGGCAAACCTCATTCTAGACCTTATTCATTATGCTGTGCCAAATTTCGTGCAAGTCAAAAGATTTCCAGGGACTTCAATGGACTATTTACCTAAAATCGGGCGAAGCTATATGTGGAAGCGATATTTAAATCTGAACCGATTTTCTCAAAACTTTTCACACATCATTCTAGACTTAATTCAGTACACTATGCCAAAATTCGTGCAAATCAAAAGATTTCCAGGGACTTTATTGGAGTATTTACCTAAAATCGGGCGAAGCTATATATGGGAGCTATATCTAAATCTGAACCGATTTTTCCCAATTTCAATAAGGTTCGTCCTTGGGCCAAATAAGTGACCTATGCCAAATTTCATCCAATTCGTATCATAAATGCGACCTGTACTTTGTTTACAATTTAACATGGACAGACAGACGGGCGGACATGCATAAATCGACTTAGAAAGTGATTCTATGCATATTCTCAAAAGGAACCATGAGTCTATCTCGATTATTTTTGCCTGTTGCAAACATATGCACAAAGACATAATACCCTGTACCACAGTGTGGTACTATGATCAGAATAAAACTATATGTCGATTTATGTATGTCGGCCAATTATTTAATTATTCCTTTTTAAGGCCCTCTGATTTCGATCGCCCATTTTCCCTTTCCTCTGCCCACCTTTCCCATATCAAACAATATCTCTTTTGTTCGTCTGAACAAAATATGTTTCTGTGTTCCAAAGCTGCTGATGCTCTTTTCTAATGACACACAACGACAATGACACTTATATGCTGCCACTGCAACTTAGCATCGGATAGACAATGGTTAAAGGACCTAAATGCAACAACTGATACCACACATTTGGATAACTTGTCTGTTATGTTTGTATCTCTATGTGTGTTTGTGTGTGGTTGTACATTGTGTTCATTCAAGTACTTCTCTTTCTATATCTCTTAACATTTGTTTTTATGGCTAAGTCGAAAATACACTACAATGTATGTTTGTAAGAGTGTGTGTGAGAGTGCATCTGTTCGTTTGTCTGTAGCAGTGAAATGATGATATGAGATGATGATTGTTCTATTCTGTTCGCTAACATATTTTTGCAGTGTTTTTAAATGCTTGCATTCTATCCGAATATGAGATAATCCATTTATAATTTTTAGCTTTGATATGCGGATAAGGTTAAGGATGTCAGCATAAGTGCTCTTTGGATTAAAAAAAGTAAATTAGTTGTACGAATAGAATATATTCGATTAAATGTGGGAAGGTCCTTTAGTTGTAGAAAGCCTATAGAAGGTCTTTGTCTAGAAAAACTTATATAATCTCAACGTGTACCTTTTCCGACAGATGATATTCAAGTATTGTAAATATAGAATGCGAGAACATAGTTTTCCTTTTTTCCTTCTTGTTTCCTTTTTTTCGTATCTTACGTTTAGCCGCCCCAAAGGCTTGGATGTTGGACAAATTTGGAGGTGTATACGCTCCCCGTCCATCCACCGGTCCCCACAAATTGCGCGAATCATTGCCTTTGATGATCTTCTTGAGAAATCGTCTAAAGTATGCCTTGTATGTATGCCGGATCGTTATCACTATCCTTTGATCAAGGCCAACGATACCGTTCAAGTTGATATTGCCACCGGATTGCCCCCGGACTACATCAAATTCGATTCCGGTAACTTGTGCATGATCACTAGAGGTAGAAATTTGGGTCTTGTCGGTACCGTTGTCAACCGTGAAAGACATCCTGTTTCCTTTGATATTGTGCACATTAAGGACACTCAAGGCCATGTTTTCGCTACCCGTTTGACCAATGTTTTCATCATTGGCAAGGGTAACAAGCCCTACATCAGCTTGCCTAAGGGAAAGGGTGTTAAATTGAGCATTGCTGAAAAATAAAAAATACCATTAAAAACAAACAAAAAATTAAAAAAGAAGATCTATCGGAAATATTCTGACTGAAAACCTCTTATAGAAAGTCCTCTATTCACAGAAGACATTTCTAAATGAATTTTCCAGAGGGAGAGAAAAAATATGCCCTTAAATTTTGTCATTGTAACCCAGCGAACATTTTTCACATGTCAATAATTTAATGTACTAAATATTGTTAAGGAAAATATTATAAAAGAAAAATATATTTTTAAAATATCTCTACCTTGGTTAAGAACCTGAAAAAACCTCTTTAGAAATCCATGCTTTGGGTAAGACCCTGAAAAAAATCTTTTTACAAATACATGCCTTGGGTAAGACCCTGAAAGGACCTCTCGGAGCCCTTTAATACCGAACGAGGATTTAGACAATGTGACAGTTTGTTGTGTGGTCTTTTTAACATTCTGCTGGAAAAGGTCATTCGAGACGCAAAGGTGAACAGAAATTGCACTATGTACACCAAACAACACATGTTATTCGCCTACACCGATGACATCGATATAATGGGTCGAACATTTTGAGCGCTAACAGCCAACAAATTGAGGAGTCTGACAGTAAACGGCGAGAAGACCAAGCTGATGGTATTAACGCGCAAGACGTCCAGTAGACTCAGACCAACTGTGGAACTTGAGAACTACAGCTTCGAGGTAGTTAAAGATTTTATATACTTTGGTACCGCCATAAATAAAACGAATGACATCAGTTTTGAAATTCGAAGAAGGATTGTGATGGCCAATAGATGCAACTATGGTCTAAGTAAGCAGTTTAGAAACAAGGTCACCTACCGCCAGAATAACACTTTACAGGACAAGACGCTGATACTACCCGTGCTGTTATATGTATCTGAAGCATGAGTACATACATAAGCAGATGAGCAGCTCTTGGGGTGTTTAAAAGAAAAATTCTCCGAAAGATCTACCAGCCGATATGCGTCGACGGTGAATATCGGTGTCGAATGAACCACGAGCTTTACAATATATAAGCGGACATCGACATCAGTCGGTCGTATTGAGCTGCAGTGACTACGGTGGCTAGGCCATGTTGTGCGAAGGAATGAGAATGTGCCAGCATGTAAAAGCGAGCCTACTGATGGTTCCCGTAGAAGGGGAAGGTCACGAATTAGATGGAAAGACCAAGTATAAAACAACATCTTGAACCGTGGTCTTTCAAATTGGTGGAGATGCGCACAAGACCGACGCGCTTAGAAATCCTTTCTAAGCTCGGCTTATGAAACAACCGTTCCGTAACAAGCCAGCTAAATAAGTAAGTAAGGGCAAGACCCTGAAAAAAACTTGGGTAAGACCAGAAAAAATCTTTAGAAATCTATGCCTTGGTAGGACCTTGAAAAAATTTTTAGAAATCTATTCCTTGGGTAAGACCCTGCAAAAAGCTTTTTAGAAATTCATGCCTTGAAATCCATATACTTGGTGAACATTTCCGATACAGATCCATGTTTAGGTAAATAGTACCATATAAAGTCCCAGCCTCATTTTTTTATTTTTACGGTCATAGACGAGTGCCTGTAATGTATATAGGAACTTTGTTGGAAGAAATTTTCAAATTTCAGGAAACTTAACACACATCATTCTAGACCTAATTCATTACGATATGCCAAATTTCGTGCAAATCCAAAGATATATAGGGACTTTGGTACACCATTCACATTAAATCGGACGAAAATATCTAAAGCTATATCTAAATCTGAACCGATTTTCACGCAACTTAACACACATCATTCTAGACCTAATTCAGTACACTATACCAAATTTCGTACAAATCGAAAGATATATAGGGTATTTGGTGGACCATTTATATTAAATCGGACGAAAATACATATGGGAGCTTATCTAAATCTGGACCGATTTTCAGGAAACTTAACACACATCTTTCTAGATCTAATTCAGTACCCTGTGCCAAATTTCGTACAAATCGAATGATATATGTGGACTTTGGTGCACCATTTACCTTAAATCGGACAAAACTATACGAATTTTGACATAGCGTATTGAATTAAGTCTAGAATGACTTGTGCCAAGTTACGTGAAAATCGGTTCAGATTTAGATATAGCTCCCATATATAGTAACGCCCGATTTTAGGTAAATGGTGTAACAAAGTCCATATATACCTTTCGATTTGCACGAAATTTGGTATAGCCTACTGAAGTAGGCCTAGAATGATGTGTGCTAAGTTTCTTGAAAATCGGTTCAGATTTTGATATAGCGCCCATATGTAGGTTCGTCCGCTTTAAGGTAAATGGTGTACCAAAGTCCCTATATATCTTTCGATTTGCACGAAATTTGGTATTGCGTACGGAATTAGATCTAAAATGACGTGTGCAAAGTTTCGTGAAAATCGGTTCATATTTAGATATTGCTTCCATATATAGTTTCGCCCGATTTTAGGTAAATGGTGCACCAAAGTCCCTGCAAATCTTTTGATTAGCAAGAATATTGGCATAGCGTACTAAATTAAGTCTAGAATGACGTGATGGTTTTAAGCAAATTGTACACTAAAGATCCATACCATAGTTCGATTGACTATGGCATGGATCTCTGGCAGGTTTGCTTGAAATCGGTTCAGATATAGATATAACTTAGCTTCCATATATAATTTCGACTTATTTATGTTAATTGTACGCCAAATATTTAATGTGTGTCTGATTGAGATTAAATTTTAAACAGTACAGCGACGTCTTTTCGGATACATATGTTAAATATACCCAAAGTGGTGAAGGGTATCATATATTCGGCCCAGTCCGACTTTACTACTTTCCTTACTGGTTTCCAATTTCAATAGGGTTCGTTCGTGGGCCAAATAAGTGGGCTGTGCCAAATTTCATCCAAATCGGATAATAAATGCGACCTGTACTTTGTTTACAATTTAACGTGGACAGACAGACAGACAGACGGACATGCATAAGTTTAAAAAGTGATTCTATGCATATTCTCAAAAGGAACCATGTGTCTATCTCGTTTCCTTTTGCCTGTTACAAACATATGCACAAAGACATAATACCCTGTACCACAGTGTGGTGAAGGGTATAATTATCAATATGTGTCCATATTTTGGCATAGGCCCCATATAAAGGTCTTGCCACATGTTCAGTATTTTGCCGCATTTTTCCAACAAAGAGGCTACAATTTGGCATACTGAGTTCTTAGAGAATACAAAGCATTTTTCCAGAAAATGTTTTGAAATAACCTCACTGAAGTGGCTGTTATTTGGCATTTCGGATGCTTGAAGGGCGGAGAAATATATTTTCAATAAATTTTTGATAGAAATTTTTTTTGTTTCCTAGAAATTTTTCAATTAGGACCATAGCTCCGTGTCTAAATTCCAGTACCAATCTTGGCGTCTGTAATTTCGTATTTCACTTTCTCAGGGCATAAACCATTTCCAATGACATAGTTCCCTTATGAAGGTCCCAAACTATTTGAGAAATTAAAAAAAAAAATTATTCAACTATCAACCCTGCCAAACTTAACGACATTTTTACGTGTTTTCAAATTCCTCAATGACCCACATATCCTCTGCTGTATCGCCCATTTTTAAAACTCCGCTTAGTATTGGAAAATCTCGTTATTCGATGACCGATTTAAATTTTTGTACAAAACTAAACGATTCAATGATACTCTGTTGCATTTCCCCAGCACATTTAGTGGCAGTTTGTCAACCGACTCCCCTCCCCATCTCACGCTGCTGCCATTTATGGTTAGACGGTTGAATGGCACTTGAGCTTGTTGGCCAAAAAAAAAGCCACCACCTCTGCGGCTATTCCACAGGAAATATGCAATGACATTTAGATTTTTATCTAATATCTGGCAGCATTATTCAGTTGCATTCATTTAGCGGGCCAGGCCATATTCATAGATGTGGCTATTATGGCCCATTACCATTTTGCACTTTAAACAGAGAGAAAACCACACACACACACACACGGGTACAGGGAGTAATTGAGAAGGGGGAGAGGCTGGGGAGTGGAAAAGAGAAATGGTTATGATAATTGTTAAAGGCAATGTTTTTTTAGTTTTACTTCTTTTTCCGATTTGCTACAATAAATAGGTAATTGTTATGGGGCAATTTAGTAAAATCAAATTAAATTTTATTGGCCAATAAAGTTATGGCTAGGGAAATATAAAATACTTGCACTTATATTTCAAACCAAATTCTGGGGTTTTCAAAAAAAGTAATAAAAACAATGATTGAGTTTCAACTTTAATTAACATTTTGATTAAGGAACCGAAGACCACACAAAAATCAAAAGCCAATCCCCGAAAAATATAAGACTGCAAATAAAACTATTTTCTTATGGTGGCCAAGTTTTTCTTACAATACCAGTGGGTATTCAATTACATTCTCCACGTATGGTCGTCTATGTTGAACAAATAGAGAGCATCAAATATAAACGATGTTTGGATGGAAAAAAAATGAAACTTCCTTCCCTCCACCTCAGGTTGAAAATAAATAAGAAACTTTAATTAAGTTCCGGTCATGTTATTTACCCCCCTTTGACTAAATAAATGTGGAGGATGTGTGAAACTATTTCATTGCAAGCTATTAAAAACATGAGAAGGGGAAGGGTAGGAGGTGCGTGACCATATATTTAGGTTCGAAAATAAACTGGAAGAGTTTATATCTCAAATTCAAGTAAATAACATTGAGCAGAAAAATAATGACCAATTGTTTTTGGTTGGCAATTATTTTAGTCTTCTCGATTTCAGCTATTGGATGTGCAGAAAACTAAAGTTGAAATTTAACGTCAATTTCAAGAAAATAATATAGATATGGTCAGAAAAAGATCTGGTGGCAGAACTTTTATAGGTCTTGTTTGTAAAATGCATCGAAAAACCATAGAAATACAAAATTCTTGGATATATGCCAACACGGACTACAAACCGATATAAAAAAGCCGAATTAAAAATGTCCAAACGCATGAGAAGCTCTGCAAAACACCACAAAGCAAGAATTGCCCGGAGATAGCGCCATCTATAGGAAAGTGGCAACACTTGATAGTGTAACGGACAACAAGGCGTTGTAAATAAAGTAATTCTTTCACAGTGGTTTTACAAGATTTTAAAATGACGAAATGCTTGACGTTAATTTCAAGAAAATAATATAGATATGGCCAGAAAAAGATCTGGTGGCAGATCTTTTACAGGTCTTGTTTGGAAAATGTATCGAAAAACCATTAAAATACAAAATTCTTGGATATATGCCAAAACGGACTACAAACCGATACAAAATGCCGAATTAAAAATGACCAAATGACCATGAGAAGCTCTGCAAAACACCACAAAGCAAGAATTGCCCGGAGATAGCGCCATCTATAGGAAAGTGGCAACACTGGATAGTGTAACGGACTACAATCCGTTGTAAATAAAGTAATTCTTTCACAGTGGTTTTACAGAATTTTAAAATTACGAAATGCTTGAGAAACCCTCTTACCTTGAAGCACACACATTTCGGCATCAATACACGAGGATAGAGGAAATAGTCTATCGAAGCAGTAAGTATACATACTTCTATAAATTTTTTTTCTAGAAGCCTTATTTAAGATTTTTTCCATATTCGTAGATAGCTGGCTGCTTTCTATAGTTGGGATTCATTCGAAATGTATTCGACAATAATTAGTTCCATCAGAGGGTTATAGAAGAAAAAAAATGGCAACTGAAAATGTCTACCGCCTGGAATGGAGATGTATAAAAAATTATATAGACTTCCCAAGAGGTAGCATATTTTAGGGTAATGTATAAACGGAAGATTTTAGATAGAAATTGTTGGCAGAACATATTCAATATATCTTATAGAAATAACATGCCGAACGATAAATACATCGAATACCATAAATATACAATATTCTGTGATATATGTCAAACAATGGAGGAGGTATATTGTAGAGGATAGTGTACTGGACTACAAGGCGATATATAAAAACATTCAAAATGTTTTTAGAAATTTAAAAGTTATGAAATGTATCAGATGTCTCCTGGCATTCAAAACACCAACTTCGGCATCAACACATGAGTATAGCACAAAGCGCCACCCAGAGGAAAGTGGCAAAACTGAATAAATAAACAAAGACACCAACCAATACACAATATTTTGAGTGAGAGGTTTTTCTAGCCTCTAAAAGAGGTAGACATTGTCAAGTTGACAGAACATATCAAAATATATCTTATAGAAAGAATATCCCCAAACACAAATTATAGCCACTTCTGTTGGACAATACACCTAAGCAAAGAAGAAAAACATATTATTTCATAGTGGCTTTACATCCCGATAAAATGGTTTCCTAACTCCTTGAAATTCTAAAAACCAACGTCAAAACAATATCAGTATAGAAAAAGTGTTGTTTAGTAACACAAAACAGGACAAGATTTTGGCGCAATCTGAATGAAAGTGGTAAAACTATATAAATAAGTAAGGACACAAACCACTGCACGAAATTCAACATTCTATATGTAGGCATCGATAGGTGGCAGTTCCCTCACCCAGGACAGCCAACAACCGACCATTCTACTTGGCCGGAATGATAATAAACCAGTAAGTAAAGTCGGACCGGGCCGACTATATGATACCCTTCACTACTTTGGGTATATTCAACCTAACAGACGTCGCCTTTTTGAAGGAACATTGACATGAATATTCGATTTTTATCTATAAGTGAAGCGACCAGCATCAATCCATACACATGCCTTTCTACAACCTGTGCTAAATTTCATTTCATTCAGGCAAATTCCGTTTCCGTGTACGTTTCCGTACAATGGGATTTATGTAGATTGATTTAAAGCAACCTTGATACACCCTATTCTGTATACACAATCAGTCTCTTATTTGAAATATATATGTTAGCTATGTCTGTATCTGCACCGATTTCAACAAAACGTAATAACGTCATTCTAGTCTCAATTTGATACGTTGTGCAAAATTTCGTGTCAATCGGACAAACATTAGGAGCTAGATTCACAATTTACCTAAAATCTAAACAATTTCCAGTTACAATTTGCAATTTATTTAAATCTGAACCGATTTTCACGACACTTACACATCATTCTGGACTTAATTCATTACGCTATGCCAAATTTCGTGCAAATCAAAAGAAATATGGGGACTTTGGTACACTATTTACATAAAATCGGACGAAAAAATATATGGGAGCTATATATAAATCCTATCATTAACCGATTTTCACGAAATATAATATACATCATTCTACACATAATTCAGTGTAAATCGATATACAGACCTAATTCACTATGATATGGCAAATTTCATGCAAATCGAATGATATATAGGTGCTGTGGTGCACCATTTATCTTAAATCCGACGAACATATATATGGAAGCTATATCCAAATCCGAACCGATTTTCACGAAACTTAACACACATACTTCTACACTCATGTCAGTACAACATGACAAAATTCGCGTAAATCGGAGGATATACAGGGACTTTGGTGCACCATTTAAATAAAATCGGACGAAAATATATATGGGAGCTATATATAAATCCGAACCGATTTTCACGATACTTAGAACACATAATTCTAGACTTAATTCAGTACGCTATGCCAAATTTCGTGCAAATCGAAGGATATATAGAGACTTTGGTACACCATTTACCTTAAATCGGAGGAAAATATATATGGGAGCTATATCTAAATCTGAACCGATTTTCATGAAATTTAACACACATCATTCTACACTTAATTCCGTAGGCTGTGCCAAATTTCGTGCAAATCGAATTATATATAGGGACTTTGGTGCACCATTTACATAAAATCGGACGAAAATATATATGGGACCCATATCTAAATCTGAACCGATTTTCACGAAACTTAGAGCACATAATTCTAGACTTAATTCAGTGCGATATGACAAATTTCGTGCAAATCGAAATATATATAGGGTCTTTCGTACACTATTTACCTTAAATCGGAAGAAAATATATATGGGAGCTATATCTAATTCTGAACCGATTTTCATGAAATTTAACACACATCTCTCTAGACTTAATTTAGTACGATATACTAAATTTGGTGCAAATCGAAAGATATATAGGGACGTTGGTGCACCATTTATCTTAAATCGGACGAAAATATATATGGGACCCATATCTAAATCTGATCCGATTTTCATGAAATTTAACACACATCATTCTACACTTAATTCCGTAGGAAGTGCCAAATTTCGTGCAAACCGAAAGATATGTAGGGACTTTGGTGCACCATTTACATTAAATCGGACGAAAATATATATGGGATCTATATATAAATCTGATCCGATTTTTCCCAATTTCAATAGGGTTCGTACCTAGGCCAAATATATGAGCTGTGACAAATTTCGTTGAATTCGGATCATAAAAGCGACTTGTACTTTGTTTACAATTTAACCAATTGTGGAGGTTCTAAAGGTTCGGCCGGGCCCGAACGTAACGCCTTCATCATTTATTTTAAGATTCTATTTATGATTTTTAATATTGATACAAATTAAATTCTGTTTTGTGGTTTATCAACAAACATTTTCTATTTTTACAAAATTATTTATATACTATAATATTGTTTCAAATATACTTATCCTCATATTCGATAATACGAGTGTGTACTTAGTTAAATACACCCAACTTACTAAATAGAACTGTATAAATATTTGTATTAAAAATAGAATTGCCTCATCAAATTCCTACACACAATTATGTCACATGCCTTTTCCCCTGTCTTCGTGTGTATGTGTGCGTACTACAATATGAATGGGCGATAGTCTTACCCACGTCTGCTTCTCTCCCTCATTTAATCAATTTTTCCGCTTAGACAACTAAAATGGCTGTTGAAGTGTTAAGATAACAAAACATTTAATTACATTGTCAACTCTACTCTTCTTAATAATCGGAGAATTACAATGAATGAAGTATCTCTTTAAGTTGTTTATTTTATGCAGTGGATGAGGAGGCAAGGTTATACGTAGCTGCCGAGTGTCGAGGGAGAACATATCCCATTCACTTGTGGCAAATGTTTACTTGGGGAATCTCATTGCTAATTAATAATTTTAATGAATGTCATAAATTGCTTTAAAAGCAACAGCAGCACCAAATGCAGGTGTGCGATAAGTTTAATTAAGCCGATAGGGTTTGTTTTTTTTTATTTATTAGTGAAAGATGCTTCGAAAGCAGAAATTTGGTGGCAGACTAATTTTGAAGACGGTTGGACGCGATGTGATGTATGCGCGTGTTTCCTTATTGGCTGATAACCATGGCAAATAATGGTTATGCTATGATTTACGACTTTTATTATCTTAGAAGTTGCAGTGTTCTTGTAAATAAGAATTGTCGACAAATAATAATGAAAACTGTTTCCTATAGAGGAATTTTTTCCTTCCTTAAGTCCTGGGGAAGACATTTTTCTATAGAAAAAAATTCCTCAGGTCCTAAGGAAGACATGTTTCTATAGAAAAAAATTCCTCAGGTCCTGAGGAAGACTTTTTTTATAGAAAAAAAACCTCAGGTCCTGAGGAAGACTTTTTTCTATAGAAAAAATTCCTCAGCCCCTGAGGAAGACTTTTTAATATAGAAAAAAAGTCCTCAAGTCCTGAGGAAGACTTTTTTCTATAGAAAAAAAATCCTCAAGTCCTGAGGAAGACTTTTTTCTATAAAAAAATTGCTCAAGTCCTGAGGAACACTTTTCTCTTTAGAAAAAAATTCCTCAGGTCCTGAGGAAGACTTTTTTCTATTGAAAAAAATTCCTCAGGACCTGAGGAAGACTTTTTTTTTTATAGAAAAAAGACTTTTTATACCCTTCACCACACTGTGGTGCAGGGTATTATGTCTTTGTTTCTTTTGAGAATATTCATAGAATCACTTTCTGAGTCGATTTATGCATGTCCGTCCGTCCGTCTGTTGGTGTTAAATTGTAAACAAAGTACAGGTCGCATTTATGTTTCGAATTGGATGAAATTTGGCACAGCTCACTTGTTTGGCCCAAGGACGAACCCTATTGAAATTGGGAAAAATCGATTCAGATTTAGATATAGCTCCCATATATATTTTCGTCCAATTTAAGGTAAATGGTGCACCAAAGTCCCTATATATCTTTCGATTTGCACGAAATTTGGCACAGCGCAATCAATAAGGTCTAGAATGATGTGTGCAAAGTTTCGTGAAATCGGTCAAGAAATATATAGCATCGCCCGATTTTAGGTAAATAGTCCACGAAAGTCCATGAAAATCTTTTGATTTGCACGAAATTTGGCATAACGTAATGAATAAGGTCTAGAATGATATCTGCCAAGTTTCGTGGAAATCGGTCCAGATTTGTATATATATTTTCGTCCGATTTAAGGCAAATGGTGTACCAAAGTCCCTATATATCTTTCGAATTTAAAGAAAATTGACACAGCGTACTGAATTAAGTCTAGAATGATGTGTGCAAAGTTTCGTGAACATCGGTTCATATATATATTTTCGTCCGATTTATGGTAAATGGCACACCAAAGTCCCTATTGGTATACGGTACTGAATTAAGTCTAAAATGTTGTTGCTAAGCTTCGTGCAAAAGATCCATATCTAGGCCGATTGACACAACGTACTGATGTAATATAAATTAGTCTCTGGCAAGTTTCCCCGAAATCGTTTCAGATATAGATATATAACAAAAACGCGTCGTCTGTTAGGATACATATGTAGAATATACCCAAAGTGGTGAAGGGTATCATATAGTCGGCCCAAACCGACTTTACTACTTTCCTTACTGGTTTCTATAGAAAAATTCCTGAGGTCCTGAGGAAGACTTTTTTCTATAGATAAAACTTCCTCAGGCACTGAGGAAGATATTATTTTATAGGAAAGAATTCCTGTGTACCTTAGGGAGACTTTTGCTATCGGAAAAAATTCCTCAAGGTCTGAGGAAGACTTTTCAATAGAAAAAAATTCCTTGGGACCTAAGGACGACTTTTTTCTAAAGAAAAGAATTATCAGGCCCTGAGGAAGATTTTTTCCTATAAGAAAAAAATTCTGTTAACCTTAGGAAAACTTTTTCTATCAGAAAAAAATCTTCAGGACCTCAAGAAGACTTTTCCTATAAGAAAAAAAATCCTCAAAAGAAGACATTTGTTTGTAGGAAAAAATCATCAGGCCATCAGGAAAACTTTTTTCTATAAAAAATCCTCAGCAGCAGTGAAAGAAAAAATCTTCAGGTGCTGAGGAAGTCCTTTTTCTTAAAAAAAACATTTCACAGACCGCCATGAACACCCTTTCGCTACAAACAAAATACCGGTTTAACTTGTTTTATAAAATATTCTTAAACACGTTTCGAGTGTTGTAGGTAAAAAAATTGTTCGCATATAATTTTAATTTTATCAGCACATATAAATAAATTTTTTTCTACCTACCAAATATCATTATATGAATAATTTTCTTAGCAGAATGAAGTATACCCTTGTTGTTGCCTCTACACTAGCAGTTTTACTGCATTGTGCATCGGCTTCGAATCATGTAAGTTAAACAATTTATTAAATTTTTTTATACCAAAACTAACAGCAATATATTTTTCTTTATATAGGGTCCACCACCGTATTTTCCCGCTCCATATTGATGGAGCCCTATTTTAAGGTACAATGATCGGACGAAAATGTTTCATCATTTCCGAATACTTTTGTTTCAATATATTATGACAATAAATTACTTAAAATTCGAACATAATTTTTATTTTTTGCCAAAAAAAAAAAATTAGTAAGACCCTGTATAAAAAGAAAATCCCTGGTTTGGAGGGCGTGGATTTTTTTTTCAAGGCGTGGATTTTTAAAATATTTTTTTTTTCAAGGCGTGGATTTTTAAAATAATTTTTTTTCAAGGCGTGGATTTTTAAAATAATTTTTTTCAAGGCGTGGATTTTTAAAATAATTTTTTTTCAAGGCGTGGATTTTTAAAATAAATTTCAAGGCCTATATAAGGCGTGGATTTTTTTAAATCATTTTTCAAGGCCTATATAAGGCGTGGATTTTTTTAAATCATTTTTCAAGGCCTATATAAGGCGTAGATTTTTTTAAATCATTTTTCAAGGCCTATATAAGGCGTGCATTTTTTTAAATCATTTTTCAAGGCCTATATAAGGCGTGCATTTTTTTAAATCATTTTTCAAGGCCTATATAAGGCGTGGATTTTTTTAAATCATTTTTCAAGGCCTATTCGCGGCCCTGGATAGATCTTACTGAAAATGAAAAAAAATTCCGGTGCGTTGAGGAAGACTTCTATAGGTTGGAGGATGCCAAGTGGTGATTTTTTTTAAATCATTTTTCAAGGCCTATATAAGGCGTGGATTTTTTTAAATCATTTTCAAGGCCTATATAAGGCGTGGATTTTTTTAAATCATTTTTCAAGGCCTATATAAGGCGTGGATTTTTTTAAATCATTTTTCAAGGCCTATATAAGGCGTGGATTTTTTTAAATCATTTTTCAAGGCCTATATAAGGCGTGGATTTTTTTAAATCATTTTTCAAGGCCTATATAAGGCGTGGATTTTTTTAAATCATTTTTCAAGGCCTATATAAGGCGTGGATTTTTTTAAATCATTTTTCAAGGCCTATATAAGGCGTGGATTCTTTTAAATCATTTTTCAAGGCCTATATAAGGCGTGGATTTTTTTAAATCATTTTTCAAGGCCTATTCGCGGCCCTGGATAGATCTTACTGAAAATGAAAAAAATGCCGGTGCGTTGAGGAAGACTTCTATAGGTTGGAGGATGCCAAGTGGTGATTTTTTTTAAATCATTTTTCAAGGCCTATATAAGGCGTGGATTTTTTTAAATCATTTTTCAAGGTCTATATAAGGCGTGGATTTTTTTAAATAATTTTTCAAGGACCTATTTTTTCAAGGCGTGGATTTTTTTAAATCATTTTTCAAGGCCTATATAAGGCGTGGATTTTTTTAAATCATTTTTCAAGGCCTATATAAGGCGTGGATTTTTTTACATGATTTTTCAAGGCCTATATAAGGCGTGGATTTTTTTACATGATTTTTCAAGGCCTATATAAGGCGTGGATTTTTTACGTGATTTTTCAAGGCATATATAAGGCGTGGATTTTTTTACGTGCTTTTTCAAGGCATATATAAGGCGTGGATTTTTTTACGTGATTTTTCAAGGCATATATAAGGCGTGGATTTTTTTACGTGATTTTTCAAGGCATATATAAGGCGTGGATTTTTTTACGTGCTTTTTCAAGGCCTATTCGCTGCCCTGGATAGATCTTACTGAAAATGAAAAAAAAAATCCTGGTGCGCTGAGGAAGACTTCTATAGGTTGGAGTTTGTCAAGCGGTGACTGATATTTAATCTCCATGATATCTCGTCTCGTATTTATCTCCATGAAATATTCTTAAACACGTTTCCAGATGAATGTTTTCATGGGACCTTTTTATTAGTAATGCCTGTTGAAATTTGAAATATTAAATATAAACTTAAGTTCGACATTCATTCGAATTCATTGTTGAAATAAGATTTATTCCACCATGAAGTATTACCTAATTTTTGCCATTATATTTGAAAATTTTCTAAGCTTTGCATCGGCTATGCGTCGCGTAAGTTTGACAAAATTAAATTGAAATATTTTATTTTTACTATCTGAAAATTAATATTATTAAAGAAAAAAAATAATTAAAATATTTTTTTTCTGTTGTATAGGGCCCACCGCCATTCTTTCCCCTGGCAAATTAGTTCGATCCTGCATTGAATTATTTCATGTTCGAATATTTTTAAGTATTAATATTTTGTAATAAATATTTTAAATTCCAATATAGTGAATGCCTAACCTACTACATCTTCCATCACATTAAGAATTTGAACAAAAATATCGCCATATGTATTATTTTCAGTAAAATATTACTAAGCACGTACCAATTATAGTTTGTAAAATATTACTGATGTCAAGATAATTTTTTTAGAAAACGTCGTTTTAGTGTTGGTAAAAGAGTCAATATGACGATTCATGGGCTAATTGTTACCTTTATATTTACAATTTTATTCAATATTGTCTCGGCACAAAATGTAAGTGGGAAAAATAATTGTTAGGAACTTTAATAATAATAATATTTATTCTATTTTGAAAATACCAAAATCGATTTTGAAGATTCATGCACAACGTCCACAGATGCCTCTACCAACACTTATGTATGGAAAATAAAAGTTAGCATTCCAGTGTGCGGACGTCTCAAGAATAGGAAGTGTAATAAAAAAATGTTTGTAAATAAACTTCAAGATATAAATCTTGTTTAAAAAAATATATGTAAAAATAACATTAAGGGAACCCCACCCATTCTCGATTTTAATTTTTCAAGATTTTCAATGGGCTGGTAATTCAATACCAATGCTTGTTAAGGTTTGTAACTTTGCACATATATATTTGAAGATTTAAAAGAGAAGAAAAATAATTTACAAAAAAATTTTGTTATTGTTTTGTTGTTGTTTTTTGTAATTAAAGAAAAGTCCTTATTTTTGATGGCGGGCATGATAACTCCTCACTGTTAGAAAGAGTACATGGCTGGCTCTCGTACGAACTAGGATTATTGACTTCGTTCTAAAATTAACAAAATGGCGGACCTTAGAAAAAATATTTTTGGAAAATCGCCGATTTTTGACCAAAAACCAAGTTAAAAAATAAGGAAGATCTTTACCGATTGGCTTTATCCTAGTTCATACGATAGCTACACACTCACAGAGAAACGTGTAAAAATATGGAATCGATTGGATTATTAGTTTTTGAGTTATCGTGCCCGCCATTCGCAAAAGAGAAAAAACGTGTTTAAAGTTTGAGAAGCCCTTTAGCCGCCACTTGATGCTGACACAATAAATCGGCTATATTTTCAAGAGTTCTTGAGATTTTCACATGAAATTTTGTAGGGACATTCTTGAATTAGTGTAGAATCGAATTAAATCAAAAAAAATTTTGACCCCGAGAATGGGGGGTCCCCTTAATTCAATATGCTGTGCCAAATTTCGTGCAAATCGAAAGAGATATAGGGACGTTGGGGCTCCATTATCATACAATTGGACAAAAATATATATGGGAGCTATATCTAAATCTCTATCGAAAGGAAGAGTTTTTCAGTAAGAGAATTTTCTTTATGACCGAAAAAAGATATTTCTTCGTCAGGCTATGAGGAAGAAGTTGGCCTGCAGAAGAAGGAAGATCTTTTGCTAAAGAAAAAAATCCTCAGAACCTTATATTCTGAGACAGACGGACATGGCTAAGCTCAAAATTCCCAAAGCCCAAAACTTTCCTAGGTTCTGAGGCTTTGCTGAACAAGAATAAGTTCTCAGTGCCAATGAAAAATTCTAGCTGCAGAAAAAAATCTGACAAAATAAGATATTTTCCTAATGCCGAAAAGGGAAGGTTTAAAATAAATAAAACCAGTAAGCGGAGCAGTATAGTCGGACGAGGCCGACCATACGATACCCTACACAACTACCACGGAACTCAAACTTTCTGTGGATGTGTATTCTGAGCTCGGGCAATACTTCGTGATATTTGCTCCCTCTAGCCCGATTAGAGATCAACAGCACATCTTCCGTACACTGACATATTTTCGAATATCACTTATATTCAGTACAGCGCTTCTAATTAATTGTCCAGATTCCCTTACCGTGGGTTGTGTTGTGATTTTTGGCTTATATTTGCATCGACTCGAAAAAACACAAAAAAATAAATATTCGGTCCACTTCATCCCATAAGTATAATCTGATCATCACCAAAAGTTATATGCGTTGTCTTTGACCATAACTAGAACCTCATGGAAAATTTCAAAGCGTCAGCGCTTTATTTCCGCCCTCTAATATGGTAATGGGTTACTAAATAATTTCTGAATACGTAAGCACCTGTAAATATTTACGTGTAACTCCCACATCCATTTCATCCCCTTAGTGTTAACCGATCTTTACCAAAAACAATAAGGGTCTTCATTGGGCCGAACCAATCCTACATGCAAAATTTCGTGAAGATTGGTCCATTACTGTGGCCTGTATCGTGTTTACAAATTATAATAGACAGACGGACACACATGTCTAGATCGACTCAGCTAGTCGAGACGATCGGTATACTTAAAGGTGGGTCTAGGACCAATATTTCACGGCGTTTCAAACTCTTGGGGCTGCACAAAGCTATAATACCCTGACAACATAGCTGTGTAGGGTATAAAAATAAATCTGAGGAAGACTTATAGAAAAGAAGACTAAAGAAAAAATTTCTCAGTACCTAAGGAAGACCTTTTCTATACGAAAAATTTGCAGGTACAAAAAAATTGTACGGGACAGTAAAATTTTTTTCCTCAAAAAAAACTGTCTTCGGAGCTGCGATTTTTTTATTTTTCAATCGAAAAAAAGTTCATGACCCCGAGGGAAACTTTTTTCTATAGAAAATTCCTCAGTCCGTAAGAAACATTTCACATGTCCAAAGACTCTCTGGTTAGAATCTGCACATACGATATGAACATGGAGATAAAAAACATTTTGCAAACAAGTTTCAGAATCCCAGTATCCCATAGTACAACAATTTCGGTTGGAATTGGTCCGGAAAACTAAAAATGGTTTGGAACCTTTGTGTGGAAAATCTGTCTACAATTTGAGGGCAATACAATTATATGATTGTAACAAGACATGGACCCATTCATCATATTTTCAACACCAATCATCCGAGGAGTAGTAGAAATGTTTTCTTAAATGTTTCGGCAGATGGTCAGGAATAGATATATGTACGCAACAGAGTAGAAAACGATTACTTCCTTATAATGCGATTTGAGTTATTCATAAACACGTTACTTGCATTGCAATTTTTATTTCAATTTCACGATTTTTTGTAGAATATAAATGAATTTCGTACACCACTAGCTTTTCGCAAAAAAAGATAATCATACCTAATATGAAATTCGTTCAAATTATTCTATTTGCTCTAGCAGCAATAATTGCGTTGGCAATAAACTATGTGAGTGTGACATAAATTTTAAAAGAAACCTTGGCTAAATAAAAATTATATATTTTGTTTTCTTCTAGAACCGTTTACCACCATATGAAAAATAAATAAAAACTCCAAACAAATAATGTCAAATTATTTTATAGAAGTTTCGACAATAATCTAAGAGGAAAAAAGAACTATAGCTATGTGGATCCAGAATACCGTGTTAAACATTTCAAACCGATTGGTTTAATAGTTTGAAAAACTAGTTTAAAGTTTTAGAATCACTCATGCCGTCACTCATAAATCGGATATATCTTCAAGAATAGTTGATATTTTCACATAAAATTTTAAGCAGACATTCTTGAGAAGTTAAAGGTTCAAATTAAATAAAAATACAAAAAATGGATTTTTTGAAATGGGGTGAATGGGTGGTATCTTTAAAATATTTTCCTATGAGGATTTTCTACCGAAATGGTATTCCAGTTTTTTGATGGGCGTAGAACTTCTGTAGAGACAATTATCATATTTTGACATAGCCCCCAGATGCGTCTTATTTTCGGTATATTAAGGGCCAAATTTTCAAATTTCTTTGGCCCTCAATACAATGAATAGACAAACAAAATAATTTAGAGGGGAATATTTGTTAATTTTGGTTTAAATCGGTATATTACTGTAGATTACAATAAGAATCATAGGAACATATATTACCAAGGTGGTATGGTATCTCATATAGTCAGCCCCTTCCAACTTTTGTCCTTTCTTTACTTGGCTATCAAATAATAAATGTGAATTTCCAACAATTATTTTCTCCAGGACTTTCAAAGGTATTACTGTAAAGAATATTTTTATAATTGCGATTTTTTAAAGGACCATTTTTACATTTCTATTAAAGATATAATCATGGGTTTTGTAAATAATGCTTGACCTTCTAAAAAATTCATGCACTCTCTATTTTAATACATTTTCCGTGAAAATTAACACATTAGAATGAACACCCTCATTTCATGTTAACTACATAGTTAACACATTTCATCCATTCAGCTTTATGTTACTAAAACAAATTGAAACTTTTTTTTTATAAATTATTCCTAGAAATAAAACTTCCAAATGGAGGAAACAAAAAGCATTTAATAAAAAATCATTAGCTACGGGTGGAGAATTCTAATCAAATTTTCATTTTCTCACCTCAGCTTATTAATAATTTCTTAACAAATTGCAATTTGAATCTACTTTTTTTTTGTTTTATTCAAAAACTTTTCCCCAAGCCTATCAAAAGTTATACAAATTGTATACCTTTTTTTCTTAGCAAGTAATTTATTAAAATTGTAGAATATTAAACTATACTAAAAACCAGTAAAGAAAGTAGTAAAGTCGGACGGGGCCGACTATATGATACCCTTCACCACTTTGGGTATATTGTACATATGTATCCTTACAATTGTATGTCAATGGAACATACTCATGTCTTTCTGCAACCTATGCTAAGATTTAGAGTCGTCTCCGTACCATGGGACAACTGATATATGGAAGCTATATTTAAATCTGAACCGATTTTCACGAAACTTTGTACACATCATTCTAGACTTAATTCAGTACGCTATGCCAAATTTCGTGCAAATCGAGATATATTTAGGGACATTGGTGCACCTTTTGCTTAAATCGGACGAAAATATATGTAGGAGATATATCTAGATCTGAACCGATTTTAACGAAACTTTGCACACACCATTCTAGACTTAATTTAGTACGCTATTCCAAATTTAGTGCTAATCGAAATATATATAGGGACTTTGGTGTGTCATTTACCATAAATCGGGCGAATCTATATATGGGAGCTATATTTAAATCTGAACCGATTTTCACCAAACTTTGCACACATCATTCTGGGCTTAATTCAGTACGCTATGCCAAAATTCGAACAAATCAAAATATTTCCAGGGACTTTAGTGAACTATTTACCCAACATCGGGCGAAGCTATATATGGGAGCTATATTTAAATCTGAACCGATTTTCACCAAATTTTGCACACATCATTCTAGACTTAATTTAGTACGCTATGCAAAATTTCGTGCAAATCGAGATATATTTAGGGACTTTGGTGCACCATTTGCTTAAATCGGACAAAAATATATATAGGAGGTATATCTAAATCTGAACCGATTGTCACGAAACTTTGCACACATCATTTTAGACTTAATTTAGTATGCTAAGCCAAATTTCGTGCAAATCGAAAGATATATAGGGACTTTGGTGTGTCATTTACCATTAATCGGGCGAATCTATATGTGGGAGCTATATCTAAATCTGAACCGATTTTCATGAAACATAGCACACGTTATTATAGACGCAATTCAGTACGCTATGCCAAATTTCGTGCAAATCAAAACATTTCCGGGGACTTTAGTGAACTATTTACCTAAAATCGGACGAATCTATATATGGGAACTATATCTAAATCTGAACCGATTTTCACCAAACTTTGTACACATCATTCTAGACTTAATTTAGTACGCTATGCCAAATTTCGTGCAAATCGAAAGATATATAGGGACTTTGGTACACCATTTACCATAAATCGGACGAAAATATATATTGTAGCTATATCTAAATCTGAACCGATTTTTCCCAATATCAATAGGGTTCGTCATTGGGCCAAACAAATGAGCTGTGCCAAATTTCATCCAATTCGGATCATAAATGCGATCTGTACTTTGTTTACAATTTAACATGGACAGAAGGACGGACATGCATAAATAGACTCAGAAAGTGATTCTATGCATATTCTCAATAGCAACCATGGGTTTATCTCGGTTATTTTTGCCTGTTACAAACATATGCACAAAGACATAATACCTTGTACCACAGTGTGGTGGAGGGTATAATAAATTTGTACGATCTTCCTGATTATTTGCAGATGGTGGCAACAAATAACAGCAAGTTTTTTTCTGTTGCCTTAACTAAAATGAAAAAGGGGGAAATATAATAATTTTCAAAAGAATATTTGATGTAATTTGAAATGAAATTAACTCAAAAAGTTGCTGGTAAATTTGAACCAATAAAGGTATATGTATAAAGGTCCTTTCAAACAAGGGAGATGTTTGGTTGATTGTAATTTATTATGATTATTGTTGTCGTATTTGAAAATATTTGCAATAAATAAATATACATATTATTTGTATTGTCGAGACATTTATCAAACTAATCCTCCCCCTAAAAAAGTGTAGTTTTATTAGAAATTTTATCATTCATATATATATATATATATATATATATTTCTGTCTACGACTGCTAATATTTCAATTTAATTATTCAACATCATAAAATTGTGTTTTCTTCTACTATTTTATTACCTTCAATATTTCGTTATCTACTTTTCATTTTGAGTGGAATAACTTGTTTATATTCCAAATAAAAGAATAACATATGAATTATTTATATACAAATGCCTTTCAGTTGTTGTTTTTGCTTATAGATTTTTTAAACAAGTTTTCTTTATATTTAATCAATTCGTAAGAATGAATTTTATTTTTATGTTTATTCAATAAATGAAAAAAAAATCATATTAAAAATCCATTCATTGCATTTCGTTGCAGTTATTAAATTCAATTAATTAAAAATAAAACCAATAAGGAAAGTAGTCATTGCAATTTATACCCTTCACCACTTTGAGTATATTCAACAGATGTATCCTTATAGACGTCATCGATTTAAAGCAGGTCTCCATAGGACACCCATTGATAATTTGGAGCCCAATTAACATGAACAGAGGGACTGACTCAAAAAGTGCTTCTATATATATCGGCGCCTCCGAACCATAGTATGCTAAGTCGACTTAGCAAGTTTTAAAGTTCTTTGCGTTTTTAGATACTACGGTCCTTAATTTATATTCGCTGAAATTTTGGTAATCATCGGCCAATCCAAACCAAAGTTATAAGCAAAACTGTACTTAGCATGGCCCGTAAGATATATGAAACTTCCATACTTTGAGAGCTTCTACTGAAAAACTCACTTTTCAGACTTAGCATACTATGGTTCGGAGGCGTCGGTATATTCTAAAAAGGAACCATGTTTCTATCTCGTCCGTCCGTCTGTCCATGTTAAATTGTAAACACAGTACAGGTCTCAGTTATGATCCGAATTAGATGAAATTTGGCACTGCTCATTTATTCCACCCAAGGACGAACCCTATTAAAATTGAAAAAAAATCTGTTCAGATTTATATATAGCTCCCATATATAGTTTCGACCGATTTAATATAAATAAGATTCGATTCCTACTTAAGATTCGATGTACACGAAGTTTGGCATAGCGTAATGAATTGAGCCTAGAATGATGTGTGCTAAGTTTGGTAATCGGTTCAGATTTAGACATAGCTCTCTTATATATTTTCGTCCGATTTAAGGTACGTGGTGCACCAAAGTCGCTATGTATCTTTCGATTTGCACAAAGTTTGGCTTAGTTCTCATATTGTGTACCAAAGTCCCTATATAAGATTCGAAGTGCACGAAATTTGGCATAGCGTACTAAATTAAGTCTAGAATGATGTGTGCAAAGTTTGGTGAAAATCGGTTCAGATTTAAATATAGATCCCATATATAGCTTCGCCCGATTTATGGTAAATTGTGTACCAAAGTCACTATATATCGTTCGATTTGCACGAAATTTGGCATGGCGTACAAAATTAAGTCTAGAATGATGTGTGCAAAGTTTGGTGGAAATCGGTTCAGATATAGACATAGCTCACATATATAGATTTGTCGAATTTATGGTAAATGACCCACCAAAGTCCTTATATATCTTTGGATTTGCACGAAATTTGGCATAGCACACTAAATTAAGTCTAGAATGATGTGTGCAAAGTTTGGTGAAAATCGGTTCAGATTTCGATATAGCTCCCATACATATTTTCGTCCGATTTATGGTAAATGGTGTACCAATGTCACCACATGTCTTTCGATTTGCACGAAATTTGGCATGGCGTACAAAATTAAAACTTAGAATGATGTGTGCAAAGTTTGGTGGAAAATCGGTTCAGATTAGGATATAGCTCCCATATATATTTTCGTCCGATTTATGTAAATGGTGCACCAAAGTCTCTATATATCTTTGCACGAAATTTGGCATAGCGCATGAAATTATGGCATAGCGTATTTACACGAAATTTGGCATAGCGTATTTTATTAAAACTTAAATGATGTGAAATTTGGCATAGCGTATTTTATTAAAACTTAAATGATGTGTATTAAATTTCGTGAAAATCGGTTCAGATTAGGATATAGCTCCCATATATATTTTCGTCCGATTTAATGTAAATGGTGCACCAAAGTCCCTATATATCTTTCGATTTGCATGAAATTTGGCATAGCGTATTTTATTAAGTCTTAAATGATGTGTATTAAATTTCGTAAAAATCGTCCGATTTTGTATAAATGGTGCATTAAAGACCCAAGGTTTGTCCGATTGGCACATAATTTTGTATAACGTATCAAATTAAGACTGATCTCTGGCAAGTTTTTTTGAAATCGGTTCAGATTTATATATAGCTTCCACATATATATGTTCGTCCTATTTTTGGTAAATGGTGCACCAAACTGCTAATGTTTGTCCGATTGACACGAAAATTTGCACAACGTATCAAATTGGGACTAGAATGGCGTTATTGCCATTGGCGCAGATGCAGATATAGCTTCCATATGTATTTCGAATGGGTGTCTAATTGAGATTAAGGGAACCCCCCCATTCTCGATTTTAATTTTTCAAGATTTTCAATGGGCTGGTAAATCAAATACCAATGCTTGTTAAGGCTTGTAACTTTGCACATATATATATTTGAAGATTTAAAAGAGAAGAAAAATAATTTACAAAACATTTTTTTTATTGTTGTTTTTTTTTTGTAATTAAAGAAAAGTCCTTATTTTTGATGGCGGCCACGATAACTCCTCACTGGAACATCGGAATCCGAAAATTCCAACGGTGTTAGAACTAGGGCTATTGAACTAGGGTTATTGACTTCGCTCTAAAATTACCAAAATGGTGGACCTTTGAAAAAATATTTTTGGAAAATCGCCGATTTTTTACCAAAAAACCAAGTTAAAAAATAAGGAAGAGAAACGTTGCAAAATTTGGAACCGATGGGATTATTAGTTTTTGAGTTATCGTGCCCGCCATTCGCAAAAAAATGTTTAGAGAAAAACGCGTTTAAAGTTTGAGAAGCCCTTCAGCCGTCACTTGATGCTGACACAATAAATCGGCTATATCTTCAAGAGTTCTTGAGATTTTCACTTGAAATTTTGTAGAGACATTCTTTAAACTGTGTAGATTCGAATTATATAAAAAAAAAATGTTGACCCCGAGAATGGGGGGATCCCCTTAAATAAATTTGTCCCATTGAACGCATAGGACTCTAACTCTAGCCGAATGAACTTAGGTAGCAGAACGGCATATATTGAAGAATGGTATATGTATGGATTGATGTTAGTCGGTTCACATATAGATCACATATTTAAGTTTCAATTCCATGTCAATGTTCCTTCGAAAGGGCGACGTCTGTTAGCGTACATATGTAGAACATACCCAAAGTGGTGAAGAGTAGTATATCGTCCGCCCAGTCCGACTTTAATACTTTCTTTACTGATTTTTATTATCGTTATAATTTTTCATAATTGCGACAGTTTGAGATGGAGGTACCGGAGATTATAGATCTAGACCTAAGATTTTCCATGTATACTATTACCTTTATGTAAGGGATCATATTTGGGGAGGTACCAGAAGGACTTGACCTAGGCTTGGTAAAAATATTTTGATGTGCTAAGTTTGTACGTAACGTGGATATAGCGTCCTTCTCTGACATTTACAAACTGATAAGTTTCATCTTCCAACATAATACAAACTTGGCTAAAATATTGGGGTTTGTAAAGTCTGGTTCACATTATATATTATTTTCAGCAGAATTTTGACCATTTTATACAGGAGGTACCAGAAGAAGTGGTCCGATATTCCCTACCTTCAAACTTGATATAAGTTTGGAAGTAATAATACGATGTGCAAAATTTTGATGAAATCGGACACACAAACAGAAGGACGGACATTTGTAAATCCAATCCAAATTGTTTGTAACGGATTTGGTCCAAAGAAACATGGGGTCTAACACCAATATTTCAACCGTTCGTTGCACCCCCTGAATGAAATCTCAACTTCACCGAAGACTATAGGGTCGTCCTTGACCATAATCGGAAATTCATGTACAATTTAAAAGCGCGACATTTCTGTGAAGTAATAGTAATACTCTGCATATAGTCACCTTTACCTAATTACGCATAACTCCCACATCAGAGTACATGCAGCCATAAGTTTGGTATCAATTTGAAGGTCAACAACTCCTCTTGGATATACTATCAACTTCTCGGCTCTATGTCCTTCAGGAGTAAGTATATACTCCCCAGAATAAAAATTTTGTAATTTTTCACACAAAAGTCAGGGTCCATTTAACCCGCTAAATATTGACCGATCTTTATCAAAACAGGAATGCTTATTCTTTGGCCCGATCCTCTTCTCCATGTAAAATTTCAAATGTTCGGACCATAACTGCGGCCTCTGGAGCGACCAGAAAAACCGACAAAAATAAAGTATTTGGTCCATTTCATCCCTTAAATATTAACCAATCTTTACCAAAAACAATAGGGGTCTTCATTGGGCCGAACCTATCCTCCATGCAAAATTTCCTGAAGGTTGATCCATAACTGTAGCCTGTATCGTGTTTACGGACGGACACACATGTCTAGATCGGCTCAGTTAGTCGGGATATGACGATCGGTATACTTAAAGTTGGGTCTAGGACCAATATTTCGAGGCGTTACAAACTTTTGGGGCTGCACAAAGCTATAATACCCTGACAACATAGTTGTGTAGGGTATAATGAGTCACACTTTTGCCGTAGCAAGGTGTATATACGGTTATTAGCCATAAGGCTAGGGATTTTTATATCCTCAGCACGTGTTGGAAAAATATTTTTTCCAATATCCTCTCTTCGATGTTACTGAAAAATTACTAAACTATTGTCCCATTCATTTTGTTATTGTGTGTTAACCTTTACTCTTAACAATTCCAAATTATATTAAAATATGTCCTTTATGAATATGCATCTACTGTGATATTCTCCAAAAATATTCAAAGGATATTGAATATCTAAAACTAAAAAGTTATGCATAGAACAAGAAAAATGTAATTGGTATTTCATGGAATATGACGCACGCACACTCACACATACTCAATCAAAGTGGTAGTAGTAGTAGTAGATTAACTACTTGTATGATATTGTAAATGTTACACTCCTGTACGAAACGTTTGATGCATTGCCTCGCCAAGTTTCGCCATTTTTGGTTTTTACTTTGGCAAAGGTATTAAAAATTCCTCCTTTTTAATGTTACAATCATTGCCAACAACAGGCAGGCATGCAGTCGAATACGCCAGCGAACTACTGAGACAAAACCAGAGCAAAAGTTGAACTTCGCTAAAAGTTTCAATGGAATTTTTACTGCATGAGCGTGTGCGTGTGAATGTGTGGCTACGGCAGATAAACGCTTCTTTGCCACAACGATGCTATTGCTACAACTTCTGCCGCTGACGATGATGATGATAGCTGTGTATAACTTTCAGAAATACTACAACAATATGTGTGCTTGTACTTAAAACTTTAACGAAAGTGGAACAGCAGCAGCAGTAGGAACAACAAACATGACAAAAATTAATAATGGTTTTAAATGAAAACGTGTAAGTTTACATTGAATCACAAAGAGGCGTCAAGAAGAATTGCTATCAAAATTTATGAATACCGAGAGCAATTTGTTGCAGGAGACAAAGATTTTTATGCGAAATTAACTAATCACCGTCATCATCATTGGTATAATAATGTGTTTAATTAAGTAGAGTTGGTATTTGATAACGGAGAAATATTTGAAATATTGCCAGATGCCAAAAGGAAGGAAGAAATTAGCTATTATTTTGAAGTGTGATTTTCAACTACAACTTCCTAACTTTCTTAGACATAAAGTGAGGAAGTTGATTGAAGGGATTATTATACCCTACACAACTATGTTGTCAGGGTATTATAGCTTTGTGCAGCCCCAAAAGTTTGTAACGCCGCGAAATATTGGTCCTAGACCCACCTTTAAATATACCGACTAGCTGAGTCATATCTCGACTAGCTGAGTCGATCTAGACATATGTGTCCGTCCGTTCGTCTGTCCATTATAATTTGTAAACACGATACATGCCACAGTTATGGACCAATCTTCATCTTTGCATGTAGGATGGGTTCTGCCCAATGAAGACCCCTATTGTTTTTGGTGAAGATCGGTTAATATTTAGGGGATGAAATGGACCAAATACTTCATTTTTGTGGGTTTTTCTGGTCGCTCCAGAGGCCGTAATTATGGTCCGAACATCGTGAAATTTTACTTGGAGAAGGGAATCAGGCCAAAGAATAAGCATACCTGTTTTGATAAAGATCGGTCAATATTTAGCGGGTCAAATGGACCCTGACTTTTGTGTAAAAATTACAAAATTTGTATTCTATGGCGTATATATTTACCCCTGAAGGACATAGATCCGAGGAGTGGTTGACCTTTAAATTGATACCAATTATTTAGTAACCCATTTCCACATTAGAGGGCGGAAATATAGCGCTGATCGCTTTGAAATTTTCCATGAGGTTCTAGTTATGGTCAAGGACAACGCATATAACTTTTGGTGATGGTCAGATTATACTTATGGGATAAAGTGGACCGAATACTTAATTTTTTGTGTTTTTTTTTTTGAGTCGATGCCAATAATAAGCCAAAAATCACAACACAACCCTCGGTGAAGGAAATCTGGACAATTAACTAGAAACGCTGTACTGAATATGAGTGGCATTCGGAAAATATGTCAGTGTAAGGAAGAGGTACTGTTGACCTCTAATCGGGCTAGAGGGAGCAAATACTACGAAATATTGCCCAAGCTCGGAATACACATCCGCAGAAAGTTAGAGTGACGTGGTAGTTGTGTAGGGTACCGTATGGTCGGCCCCGCCCGACTATACTGCTCCGCTCACTGGTTTATAATTTAATGTGTATTATTTGAATCCGGTGTAGAGGAGAAACATTTTTATACCCTTCACCACACTGTGATACAGGGTATTATGTCTTTGTGCATATGTATGTAACAGGCAAAAGGAAACGAGATAGACATGGTTCCTTTTGAGAATATGCATATAATCACTTTCTAAGTCGATTTATACATGTCCGTCCGTCCGGCCGTCCATAGGTCTGTCCATGTTAAATTGTAAACAAATTTGGCATAGATCACTTATTTGGCCCAAGACCCATCGATTTGCACGAAATTTGACACAACGTAATGAATTAGGTCTAGAATGATATGCGTTAAGTTTCCTGAAAATCGGCTCTGATTTAGATATAGCTCGCATATATATTTTCGTTCGATTTTAGGTAAATGGTGGACCAAAGTCCCTATATTTCCTTCGATTTCCACGAAATTTGGCATAGGGTATTGAATTGAGTGTAGAATGATGTGTGCAAAGATTCGTGAAAATCTGTTTAGATTTAGATGTAGCTTCCATATATATTTTCGTCCGATTTTAGGTAAATGATGCACCAAAGTCCCTATATATCCTTCGATTTGTACCGAATTTGGCATAGCGTCCTGAATTTAGTCTAGAATGATGTGTGCTAAAATTCATGAAAATCGGTTCAGATTTAGATGTAGCTCCCATATATATTTCGTCCGATTTTATATAAATGGTGCAACAAAGTCCCTTTATATCCTTCGATTTGCACGACATTACGTATAATGAGTGTTAATATTTTTGGAAAATCTGTACATATGCTTGTCCGATTAACACGAAATTTTGCACAACGTATCAGAATAATAAATCAACAGGAGACTTGAATGACGTTATTGCGTTTTGTTGAAATTGGTGCAGATGTAGCCATAGCTTCCATATGTATTTCGAATGGGTGTCTGATTGAGATTAAATTTTTAAGAGTGCGATGTACCGAATATCTTGTATCAATTTAGCTATACATTGTTTTCCATAAATTCTCATGGTTTCCCATGGTACGCAAACTCCAAATATGTCTGAATGAAATTAAAAATTGGGTGGGAAAATATTTTTTCCGACGAAAATTCAGCCCCCATGAATAAACATCAGACAACGGCAAGAGGTTGATAGACTTAGCGGCATCATAAACCATGGTATTTAGCAGCACCAGATTCAAGCATCCCGATATACACACATTTCTCCCAAGAACCATATGATACCCTACACAACTTCCACGACAATCGAACTTTCTGTGTTTGTATATTTTGAGATTGGGCAATATTTCGAGATATTTGCTCTCTCTTGACCGACTAGATGTTAACAAATATTTCTAATATTCAGTAGACAAGGGTTGTACTTGTCCAGATTCTCTTTACCGTGGGTTATGTTGTGATGTTGGACTTTCAATTGTGGCCTAAAGATCGTCTCGAAAACAAAAACACAAAAAAAATAAATTTTCGGTCCACTTCATCCCAAAATTATTATCTGATCATCACCGAAAATTATAGGCGTTATCGTTGACCATAACGGGAATCTCATGGAAAATTACAAACCGATCAGCGCTATATTTCCGTCATCTAGTGTGGTAATGGGTTACTAAAAATATATAAATACGTAAGCACCTGTAAATATTTAAGTGTAACTCCCACATCCGAGTACATACGACAAAATAATTGGTATCCATTTAAAGGCAACCACTCCTCTTCGATACACTATCGACTTCTCGGATCTATATCCTTCAGTAAGTATATATATATATATGTACACCATACAATACAAATTTTGTAATTTTTCACATAAAAGTCAGGGTCTATTTGACCCGCTAAATATTGACGGATCTTTATCAAAACAGGCATGCTTATTCTTTGGCCCAATCCCCTTCTCCATGCAAAAATTCCCGGTGTTTGGGCCATAATTGCGACCTCTAGAGCGACCAGAAAAACCGACAAAAAATAAGTATTTGGTCCATTTCATCCCCTAAATATTAACAGATTTTTACCAAAAACAATAGGAGTCTTCATCCTACATGCAAAATTTCGTGAAGGTTGGTCCATAACTGTGACCTGTATCGTGTTTACAAATTGTAATGGACAGACGGACACACATGTCTAGATCGACTCAACTAGTCGAGATATGACGATCGGTATACTTAAAGGTGGGTCTAGGACCGACTATAATACCCTGACAACATAGTTGTGTAGGGTATAAAAATATTCACATATTTTATTAAAAAGTCCTTGTTTACCGTTGTGAAAGTCCTATTAACATTATTAAATATTTTCATATTTTCGATATTTTGTATATTTGTTCAATATCAATTGAATATCGCTGTAAATATTATCGTTGTTTTCACAAATGAATTAATTATATTTTATGACTAACAACTAACAAATGGGAATTTAGTTTGACTGCGCTACACATTGGTGTTTTTGGGCCGTGGACTATAAACTAGTAATTGAATTATTAATAATCTGGCATATACGAAATATGTTGCAATGCAACAAATTCCCTATTTACACATGCCTATATACATATAATTACACACACACAATACATGGTAAATGCGCAATTAGTTAATACACAAAGGTATTTAAATGGCCACCAATACAGATGAACTTGTTTATGTGAATGAATAAATATTAGTTTTTAATATTTTGTGAAATTTATAGAATCCAAATTCATATGTTGCTATTGAGAAATAAGGTTACACCTGTATGTTCGTCATAACCCCGTTTTACTGTATCAACAATAACACGATGTTGTTTTTGAGGTGAACTTATTAGGCTAATTGTGGCATATTTGCCACAGACTACGTGTTCAATTTGTAAGCGGAATTTTGTAAATTAAATTAAAAATTGTAATTTTGTAGCATATTCGGTATGTAAATTGTTAATAAGCGGCAGAGAGTGGCTAATATGGTCCCCCTAACACACAACTTTTTGTCTCCAAGAATTTATGTGACTCTCTCTCTCTCTCGCATAGATCAATTATTACTCCCCTATGGAAATAATGTCCTTTTAAGACTCCAGAATGTAAGTTATCATCGGAGATATAGTTCATAATAATAGGACAATGTATTTGATATGCCCATAATTATATTTACCTTTTAATAGCTGCAATATAATCTTCTCTGCTTCATATTATTATGTTATTATATAAAAAAAAATAAATAAATAGCACCTTTTAAGTAGTAACCGCTGTTATTTATGTCCCGCTCGTGTTATCAAAACATTACACAACAACAAATGTTTTTTTTTATAGTCCACCATGGTCTTTCGTCAAGTTCTTGGAGAAATTCGTTTCTTTTATGTACTTGAGATTATTCATCTTTATGTTCCTTTACTATCAACCCGGCTTCCGTTCGCCGTGTTCCTCTTCTTGCAGCCGTCATAATTTTTATACTTTGGCAAAAGTTTTAACGCCCGGCTTCCGTTTCGCTTGTGCCTGTCTGTCTGTCGGTTGTGTTGCCAATGTTTCTGACGATGTCGACTATTAAAAATGTTATGTTCATTCATGTCCATAAAAAACCGCTACAAATGTTAAGAGGCAAGTTCGAACATTAAAATTGTTCCACAAAGCTTGGAAACTATTTTATTTATTTTTGTTTTTTTTTTTTTTTTTGCCTGGGAAGGAATTTGTCATGGCGATAAAATTTTTGTTGGATGTAAATGATGTTGTTAGACTTTTAATTGTTGTGTGCATTATAAGTACAAGCAGAATCGTAAAATGTATGAAATATTCGAAAATTTGGAAGACAAATGAAAATAATATTTATAAGTTGTAGCCGGGTCAAATAGCATTTTTATACCCTACACAACTATGTTGTCAGGGTATTATAGCTTTGTGCAGCCCCAAAAGTTTGTAACGTCGCGAAATAATGGTCCTAGACCCACCTTTAACTATACCGATCATCATATCTAGATCTAGACATGTGTGTCCGTCCGTCTGTCCATTATAATTTGTAAACACGATACAGGCCACAGTTATGGACCAATCTTCACGAAATTTTGCATGTAGGATGGGTTCTGGCCAATGAAGACCATTATTGTTTATTGTTTTTGGAAAATATCTGTTAATATTTAGGGGATGAAATGGACCAAAAAAAATTTTTGTCAGATTTTCTGTTCTCTCCAGAGGCCGCAATTATGGCCCAAACACCGAGAATTTTTGCATGGAGAAGTGGATCGGGCCAAAGAATAAGTATGCCTGTTTTGATATAGATCGGTCAATATTTAGCGGGTCAAATGGACACTGACTTTTGTGTGAAAAATTACAAAATTTGTATTCTATGGCGTATATATTTGCCCCTGAATGCCCTAGACCCGAGAAGTTAATAGTATGTTCAAGAGGAGTGGTTGACCTTTAAGTTGATATCAATTATATGGTCGTATGTATTCGGATGTGGGTGTTACGTACTGAGATATTATTTAGTAACCCATTACCACACTAGAGGGCGGAATTATAGCGCTGGCCGCTTTGAAATTTTCCCATGAGATTCCCGTTATGGTCAAGGACAACGTCAAGGATAATCATTTTGGTGATGATCACATAATCATTTTGGTATGTTTTTTTGGACCGAAAAAATAATTTGAAAGCCGAACATCACAACACAACCCACGGTGAAGGGAATATGGACAAGTAATTAGAAGGACTGAATATTAGTAATATTCGGAAAATATGTCAGTGTAAGGAAAAGGTGATGTTGATCTCTAATCGGCAAGGTGGTGCAATTATCAGAAATATTGTCCATGCTCGAAATAAACATCAGCAGAAGGTTAGAGTTCCGTGATAGTTGTGTAGGGTATCCTATGGTCGGAACCGTCCGACTATAGTGCTCCGCTCACTGGTTAATAATTTTTAAAGACCAGCCAACTAATAGGCGTGAATTTTTAAAAGTTTAGGCGTGGATTTAGTAAAGAAGGATTTTTTCGGGGGCTTCAATAGGCGTGGATTTTTAATTGAATTTTTTCTAGTCTCCAATAGTCGTGGATTTTTAACAGAATTTTTTAAGGGTCTCTCATAGGCGTGGATTGTTTTAAAAGACATTTTTTCAGGGTCTCCAATAGACGTGGATTTTCTAAAGAAATTTTCTTCAGGGTCTCCAATAGGCGTGGATTTTCTAAAGAAATTTTCTTCAGGGTCTCCAATAGGCGTGGATTTTCTAAAGAAATGTTCTTCAAGGTCTCCAATATGCGTGGATTTTCTAAAGAAAATTTCTTCAGGGTCTCCAATAGGCGTGGATTTTCTAAAGAAATTTTCTTCAGGGTCTCCAATAGGCGTGGATTTTCTAAAGAAATTTTCTTCAGGGTCTCCAATAGGCGTGGAATTTCTAAAGAAATTTTCTTCAGGGTCTCCAATAGGCGTGGATTTTCTAAAGAAATTTTCTTCAGGGTCTCCAATAGGCGTGGAATTTCTAAAGAAATTTTCTTCAGGGTCTCCAATAGGCGTGGATTTTCTAAAGAAATTTTCTTCAGGGTCTCCAATAGGCGTGGATTTTCTAAAGAAATTTTCTTCAGGGTCTCCAATAGGCGTGGATTTTCTAAAGAAATTTTCTTCAGGGTCTCCAATAGGCGTGGATTTTCTAAAGAAATTTTCTTCAGGGTCTCCAATAGGCGTGGATTTTCTAAAGAAATTTTCTTCAGGGTCTCCAATAGGCGTGGATTTTCTAAAGAAATTTTCTTCAGGGATTTTCTAAAGAAATTTTCTTCAGGGTCTCCAATAGGCGTGGATTTTCTAAAGAAAT
>NW_026882963.1:0-43296 GCF_032173495.1 Musca vetustissima
TGTGTGTCAGTTACTTGAAGAGTGGAAAACAGGGCCGTGGAAGGAAAAGTTCTATGTTTTCCGAAAAATAGTACTAAAATGTTGCCGCAATGCTATTTCTACGCCTCTGGCCTCTGGAAAGTGTGAAAAATTATGATTTTTCTGCTGTATATCAATTTTTTCCATCTCCTCCTCTCCTCACATTCCCTTTCACTATTCAACAGCCTCTCCGGTTTGTAATATTTAATTATGACTACAGCCCACACACGCTTTTGGAAATTGGATTTTATTGCTTATAAGCTGCCTAAGAGGATAATGTGAAGTGTAGGGAATAAAATAAAAAATATATAAAAAAGGAATATAAAAAGAGAGAGTGTGAAGGATAAGTCGAAGCAATTTGCTTTAAGATTTTTTTCAATTTTAAAATAAATAAATAATAAAAAATGTGTAAATAAAATGTGGCTATAAAAAATCGTGAAATAAAAAATTGAAGGCGATAAAGAAACCCGAAAAATATTTGGCATACAAAAAGGAATAAATTAAAGAGAAACCGAAAATCTTGCTTCTCCGGTTACACCTACTTGAGAAGATAGCGAACCTCACCATCATCTGCTGTAAGTCCTTGTATGGGAGCTGGTAATGAAGCTGCCATCTATCGTAGCCTAGAAACAACGCCTTGTTGAATTTGGTTTAGTGGTTGGGATCCTTGCTTAGTTTAGGATTGCCATATTCCTTTGGGTGGCGCTCTCTGCGGCTATTCCTAATTTGTGTTATCCTCAGGTCTTGAGGTTATCTATGAGAATGCCAAAGGGACACAGGAAGCCTCTTCTTTTAAATATTCGAGCTAAATAAGTGTTTGGTCTGCTGTAGCTTTTCCTAGATAATGAGACTGCCATCTGTCGCTGCCTAGAAACAATGCCTTCTTCGATTTTGTGCAGTGGTTGGGATCCTTGCTTAGTTTATTATTGGCATATTGCGCTGTCTCCATTTTTTGGTATCTCCATGTGTTGACGTTGGTTATTATACCAAGGGACATATGAGGCTGCCATCTATCGTAGTCTAGAAACAATGCCTTCTTGGATTTTGTGCAGTGGTTGGGATCCTTGCTTAGTTAGTTTGTTATATTGCCATATTCCTCTGGGTTGCGCTCTCTGCGGCTATTCCCAATTTATGTTATTCCCATGCGTTGAGGTTGGTTATGAGAATATCAAGGGACACGGGAAGCCTCTTCTTATAAATATTCGAACTAAATAGGCGCTTGGTGTGCTTTAGCATGTCCCAGGTGCTGATGAGGCTGCCATCTATTGTTGTGTAGAAACAAAGCCTTCTTGGAATTTGTGAATTGGTTGGGATCTTTGCTTAATATAATATTGCTATGTTCCTCTGGTTGATGATCTACTCTGTCATTCCTCATGTATTGAGGTTGGTTAATTAGCATGTTAAGAGGTCTTAGGAAATCTCTTTTTAGGCTGTAGCCTATCCCAGGTTATGGGGCTGCCATCTATCGTTTCCTAGAAACAATGTCTTCTTGGATTTTTTGCGTTGGTTGGGATCCTTGCTAGGTTTAGTATTGCAATGTCCCACAGGATGGCGCTATCTTCTCTCATTCCCATTTTGTATTATCCTCATGTACCGCATAGGTTATTAGAATATCGAGGGTCCTTTGAATGCGTTGAATCTTTTTACAAATATTCGAAAAACACTTTGAAAGAAGGGTTTCTCTTTCCATGGGTTTCGAACCTGGGACCCATTATTTTGAAGTCTGTTTCACCATCCACTGCACACTGCACACTGCAAAAAATATTTTTTTACAGTCCGAGCCAAAATTTTTGTTTAGTACCTTTTGCCTGCGAATAGTTTATGGCTCCTTTCATCATCTCCCCCAAACCCCCTCATCTGTCCCCCACCCCAAAATCAAATTTTTATGACTTCTTTGTATACCCTATTGTAATGCTTCGGTTGTTACTGCCAACAATTTGTCATCGCCAGAAAAACTATATGGCGGAGTTAGTTTAGCCCGCTCTCTACCCCTACCCACAAAAATATACTTGCCCCTCTCTCCAGCTCCCAAGTTTCCTCTTCCTCTCCTCCAAGATATTTTTTTGACTATTCCACACAAAAACTATAACCTATGCGTAACTTGTTCTCGTTCTCGCTCTCTCTCTCTCCCGCTGGGTTTATATATTTTTTCCAGCATTCAGAATTTGTCGTTCTGCTCTCTGTGTGACAATTGCTTCTTCTTGATTTTTGTGCGGTCGTTTTTCTCTAACAACAACAAAAATTTTTGTCACGTTTCACAAGCTTAACGATGACGACAATGAACACAATTCTATGGCTAGGTTTGTGTGTTTCTTCAAAAATAAAAAAATACGACAGACATAAAATTCGTTTTGTTAGGAAAAATGATGACGAAGTCGGGAACAACAACGACTGACTGACTGCTGCATGAATGAATGGCTGGTTGAATGAGCCAAAACGCACAAAAAAAAAAATGGAAACAAATCTTTGTGGAAACGTGTCATCCACAGTTTAGGAAAATCTTGGAAGAATACTCCAACGATTTTTTGTCGGGAAAAGGATTCCCTACGAAGAACAAGAGTTAAATTTGTCGTTAAGATTTTTGTGGAGAAAAGCCTCCAAAAAATATCTTTCGCATTTTTGCATCTTAGGTAGGCTAAATCTGTAGGCTTGAAATTTAAACGAAACACTGATCGGAATCCTGGACTGGGAAACCAACTATTTTAGAGCAAACATTTCTTCGGAGTATATATTTTCCTTATATATAAACTCTTAAATTACTTAAAGTCATATCCTCAGCCATCGAAGTTTCTAAAAAAAATCTTTCTTCTGTTTATCTTACTTTGTCTTTATTCTTTCGCTCGTGTTTTCATTTTTTCTGTTGGTTTTCGTTTTTCTATCATCATTATTGTTATTATTACTTCGAGCATAACGTGCAGCACAAATGTCAATATTTACTCATGACAATTACAACATGCCGAAGCAACCATCCTACCTATCTACCCGTCCCACAAGGATGAAATCCTGCTCTTCAATCTCTCTCTTAGTCTTTCCCTTGT
Organism: Musca vetustissima; assembly: GCF_032173495.1. Lineage (NCBI taxonomy): Eukaryota > Metazoa > Arthropoda > Insecta > Diptera > Muscidae > Musca > Musca vetustissima. Next base: position 3,057 of record NW_026882963.1, read on the forward strand.
TGTTTTATTTATTTATTTTCTTCGCCCTCTAAAAGATTTACTCTTGGCAATTTAACCTGTAATGACATTCGGCTACATTTTTGACGTTTATCAAGCGTTTACTTTGTGCCAAGTTCTTCTATGGAATATTTAATATTTCAACCTCTCCTACCCTTCTTCTACCCAGTTTTTTCTACTTCTCTCCTCCATCCACGTCCTTTTAACATCCTTGTTACACATGGCATTATTTCTGTTTTTACTGTTTGTTGTTCTTGTCTTTTTTGTTATTGTTTTACTTTCACCTAAAGAGAAAAAGTTTTTCCATTCCATGCTGTTATTGTTGTTGTTCTTCCTTTGGGTAATCTTTGAAGATTTTATATGTAAATCTTAAATAAATTTGTATATATCTCTAAATATTGTTTAGAGGTTAATATGTGTATTTAAGACAAGGAGAATCTAAGGCTATGGGAAGCAGGTGGTGAGCAACACCACAAAATCGAAAGTAAAATCTTAACAAGTTCTAGGGAATTTTTTGTGAAGGTGTTTCCTGAACATTCTTCCTATCATCCTCCTGCTTCTCGCCAGGAAGAAAACACATGCCTTGTGGCAGCTGTTCTGTTGTTTTTAATGTCAATATTTTGACAATTTAATGAATTCCGCAAAGTCAAACGTTATCCAGTCACCCAAAAAATGTGTTATCCTCGGCGTCGGTTTTTTTTCCAGGGAAAATAAAACAAAGTTGTTTTTAATAATTTTTGTCTTTTGATGTATGACAAAGAAAAATAAAAATATGTATATAGCAAATCATATATCAATTAATCTCCATAAAGATATCAAAGAAATTAGGAAAATACACTCAGAGGAGAGACAAATAGAGAAGACAAGAAGAACCCTAGAAGATGAAGATTGTCTTCCGGTTAAAAAAGTCTCAGAACAATTTTTATTAGTCCAAGAAACACCTCTTTAAAACAAACCCTATTTTAAAGCGATGTTTCCTAACCAAAAAATAAGTTTTGTCTTGATTCTTTATTGAAAAGTGAGAGAGATTTGACATCCGTCCCATATATCTCCTACTAATTATCAATATTTGCACGAATTCTCATATATCACCTACTTGTCAGAGTTTTTTTTTTATAATAAAAACTAAAATAATCTTCATTAAAAAATAAATTCAGAATCTCCAGGAGTATTGATAACAATTGACAATTATGACTCACAAAACCTCCTTCCCATATATCACCTACTAATTATTATTTTTTTGCCAGTTAACCCATATACCACCTACTTATTGGAATTGTATTCACATTCTCAAGGTCAGCCAGAGCTTTACATATGGCGAACAATTTCTCATGGTTAATATTTGGAAATTATGAGTCTCCGAATCTGCTTCCCATATATCACCTACTTATTACTTTTAGATAAAATTCCCATATTATACCTACTTGTCACATCTTTTGTCTATTATTTTGCATAGAGCTAAGTAGGGCTTAAATAGAAAAATATAAACAGCATTTTCGGTACACCTTTTCACCTGCCCATATACCTCCTATTAATAATTATTTTTTTTCCCGAATTCTCATATATCATCTACTCATCAAGGTTGCTAAAAGCCTAGATTTGTAAGGATACTATTTAAAAATTTATACACAAAAAAAAATGTATTCCCACATATCACCTACTTATTATTACTTTTGACCACAGCTCCCATATTCCACCTACTTGTCAGAATTTTTTTTTTTTTTTTTTTTTTTGTTTTACAAAAAATGAATCACGGTTTTGATAGAAAAATTATTTTAAAAATATTCACTTACTATCTAACTAGTTATATTATGTATCTTTCCCATATATCACCTACTAATTATTGCTTTTGGACACATGTCCCATATTCCACCTACTCGTCTCAAGATTTGGATGAGCTGTAGTCGTGGAGTTTTAGGAAATTATTTCCCATGGATAGTATTTGAAGATTATGAATCACAGAATCTGTTTCCCATATATCACCTATTTATTATTACTTTTGGAAACATGTCCCATATTCCACCTACTTATCAAATTTTAATCCTCTTTCTACATAAAATAAACCACGTTAGGTATAGAAAAGTAATTTCAAATTATTCAATAAATGTATCATCTTCCCCATGTATCACCTACGAATTATTAATTTTGGACACATGTCCCATATTCCACCTACTTATCGATTTTTTCCAATATTTAAATAATTATAATTTCCGTAATTATAATGAATATAAAAAGAAAAATATTTCAAAATGATAGGCTGTCCATACCAAACAATCCCACGTATCGCCTACTTAATTATAACTTTTTTGCCCGAATTCCCATAATCCACCTACTCATAAAGAATTTGCTCGATTTTTGTTAAAGATTGATTTCTCAAGACCAGACAACTGAGCTGCAGACATGGATTTTTTGAAATACAAATTCTCAAAACTAATACCTGACAATTATGTTCTACCGAACCTGCTTCGCCATATATCACCTACTTATTATTACTTTTGGACAAAAATCTCATATTCCATCTACTTATGGATTTTGGTTTTATTTTAAAAGTTCAATTTAAGAGAGAAATATTTTAAAAGTATTGAATCCACTATACCACCTGCCCATATACATCCTACTAATTATTGCTTTATGTTCGAATTCCCATAATTCACCTACTCATCAAGAAGCGTCTTAGATAAGGTCGGCATTTTTTAAAATAATAATTTCTCAGGGACTCAAGCGAGAAATTTTTATAAAACATTGAATGAATGGACCCGTAAATTGAAATAAAAAATATATATTTTCAAGCTCTAGCAAATGAGAGAAAATATTTCGGGCCAAGAAGCATGGCTTTTTATAAAAAAAAATCTTGTTCGATTGCAAATTTAAAACAAACATTTTTGGAGTTGTGGATTTTTAAAAAAAATATTTTTCTCTATCCCTAAAAATGTCTACTTTACGAAATAGGCTTCCCCTTCTCCTGTTGCCCTAATAGTTTCTGTTAATATTTTTTTTTACCTCAATAGGCTGATGATGACTTTCCATTTTTTCCAAATTCCCCTTCTTTTCCTTCTCTGTCTTATATTGTTATGGAACTTAAAAGCCATTTTGCGTGATCCTTTTTCTTAAAGGATATTTTCTTTGCTTTGTTTCGTTTGCGGGGAGGGGAGAGAAAAAACGGGACAAAACAAACACCGATAGTAACTCATATCCTTAGACACGCAATCGAAGAGCGTGCGTTCTTGCCATTTGTAAGACGACCATAAACGGCTGGCGTTCGCACACACACACACACTCTCGTATTCACATATATGTTAATAACACCATTTCAAGATTGCATACTTTTAGGCTTTGATAACATGTTTTGATAGATTTTTTGTGCTTTGCTTTACTTTTCTGTATTTTTAGGGATAAAAAGCTGTTCCAATTTTGCTGCTTATGGATTTTTACACCTCTTCTCTTACCCTCTTCCTGGTTTTCTTTCCCCTTAAGATTATGACGTTCTGGGTTCTAGAATTCTTGGGAGTTATGGTCGCGTGTTCGGTGAAAATGGTACCATATACAAAAGAGGATTTTGTTTCAATAGAATTTCTCGGCATACACGTGAAGATTTGTTTTCGATTTCTGGTCCTGCCTCCCTCCCTTTTTCTCTCGTTTGCTCTTTGTCATTGTTTTATTGGAGCCTTAGAAGAACGTAAACACAAAACATTTGCAAACAATTTGAGTTTTTTGTTTTGTTCTTCCTCCTCCATCGCCTTTTTTATTTTGTTAAAGCTTAAGCGATTGCATTGCTTACTTTTGGATATCCTGTTTACAGGTGTAGACGAACAGAAGTGCCCCGTCGCGCTCCGCCCCCACCGAACACCAGCCGAACTTCTTCATTTCCTGTCGCTGCTGCTGCTGCTACTTTTTCTTCATCGTGATGTTGTTTTTTTCCTGCAATCTCTCTCTCTGTGCGCTCGACATCCTTCCTTAACATTGCCAATTTGTTTTTTTTTCGTTTCTGGATCTCATCCTTCGATGTTCCAATGATTGCCTGTTAATGTAAACAATTTAGGTTGGCAATAAAAGCTTGAAAGCCGTCTCAAAAACTCCCTCCACAAACACACCAGGATACACACATAACAGGATACTCACTTAGTCATACACACACCTACACCCTGTTCGACACATATGTATGAGACGAATTAGGGTATTGAATTGAAAACCTTTTTTGCTACATGCCAAGAAAAAAAGTACACATTGTTTCTGTTGTTGCTACTTTTTATCCAGGGCTTTGTTTTTTTCGTCCTTGCTATTCGGAAATACGAAAATGTTGTCGTTCAAACTGTCATCCCATTCATTTGCTGCTGGTGGTGGTGGTGTTGATGATGAGAGTGGCTTTTATTTTGCCCATCCCTTAACTGCGGAATATGTTCGGAGATTTGTTTGATTTTTGTCTTTAAAACAATCACTTAAGATTGTCTGCTTCGTTTTGGGCTTTTAATGGAAAATCGGTGTTGTTTTTTTTTCTGTCTGTCCCCATAAGTAGTTGAATATTAAAGGATTTTTTGCCGTTGTTTTTCATTTTTCCAGTATTTATTTAGGCTGAAGTGTTAAGTGGGGTTTCGAAGTGTTGGCGAAGGGGTGGGGGATGGTGGTGTGGTTATTGAAAATATTTTTTTTTTATTTAAAACAATTGTCTATGTCACACATAAATTTAAATTTTGTGTGGAAAATATTGTAATGCGCTGGGGAAGATTTTTTTTTTAATTCAGAGCATACTTTTAGGGATGAAGAAAATGTCAACAACATTTCTTAGGTCTCAGTATTCTTTAAAATTATATAAATTACAACTCACAGTAACTATTTCCCATATATCACCTACTTCGTATTAATTTGTAATGTGAAGCCCATATTTCACCTACTGTTTAGTTTATTTTCGATTATTGCATAAAATTCCCTTTAAAAATAATTGTCCATACAAAAACTATAAAATATTCTTCAGCTCCCAGCCTAGTAGTAATATTAAAAGTCTCCGAATACCTATTTCCCATATAACACCTACTTTGAATTACTTTTTGCCCCCAACCCCCTTTTTCAGCTACTTATCAGTGCTTTAATCCATAACTGAAGTTATAATTTTTCTTTCAAAAATCTGAGCATACTTTAAGGATGCAGAAAATGTCGCAAAATTGTCCCAGATTTCAACTTTCTTGATAATCTATGTAAATTATATATCATTCCCATATATCACCAACTTTATATTATTTTGTTACACAGGCCCCATATTCTACCTACTTATTGGGTTCTTTACAAAATGATTCTAAAAAAATTGTCCATAAAATTAAAAATATTATTAAAATTCTTCTGTTTCCAGCTTGCCGGTAAAATTATAACCCACGGAACACTCTTTTTCCATATATCACCTATTGATAATTGCTTTTTGCAGTAAATCCCATATTTCACCTACTTATCGGGTTCTTAAAAAGTTACTTTAAATAATAATTCTCCATAGATGAAATAATAAATTCTTCCGTTCCCGGCTTGCTGGTAAAATTTTTGCTCGCAAAACCCTTCATTCCCATATATCACTTACTGATTAAAGGTCGTTTTCCAGATACACCATATTCCACCTACTTATGGGGTTATTTAGAAAATGACTCTTAAAAGTAATTCTCTATAGAAAAAATAGTATATTTAATTAATAGAATTACTAATTTTTTATCTTCCCAGCTTCGTGGTAAAATTATTACTCATTAAACGTTTCCGTCCCACATATCACCTACTGATTATTGCCTTTTGCAGCTATCTCCCATATTCCACCTACTTATTAGTAATTTTCCCATTATTTCAATGAAATTAGGTTGCACTGCGCTAGAATTGAATAATTGGCAATGTATCAAGGAAATAAACAAAATTTTGGAAGAATATTTGTTTTATAAAAATATCATAACTTGGACATATTTTTTTCAAAAACCATTGCATACTTTTAGGCTGAAAATATACCGTTTTCAATTTGCTGTTTATATTTGTGGTAAAACAATATATAAAAAAAATTTTATTTATATTTTTACTAAATATTCTAGTCTCCCCACAGTATTTTGGAGAGAAAATCCAAGTCTCCAAAAATTTTAAAAAGTCTCCAAAAAATTTTAAAAGTCTCCAAAATTGATTTTCTTTCTATATTTTATTTACATTATTATTTTTATTAGAAAATTAAATCAAAACAAATATTTTCGTGTATAGCTAAGTCTCCAAAAAAATTACTAAGTCTCCATAAAAATCTCCAACTTGTTTCTACCTCTAAATGTATCTACCAACTGAAGAAAAAATTATCAAAATTCAAATTTCTAGTTTCTTAGCTTTGAAAGTCTCCAGAATATTTCTCTCTCTCTCTCTAAAAAATGGTCTCCTCCTTCTTTCTTATTTAAAATCCCCCGCCTGTCTGTATTGTACTTGACTTCCTTTCCTTTTTGCAAAAATATAATTTGTTAACATTTTCTTTTACTTTTCGGCAATTTCCGTTTGCCATTTTAATTCGACATTCCGACCCTTTTGTTGTGAAGACCGAACGACAGACATCCAATCAACATTCGAATGTCAAGAACACCATTTATTTTTGGTGTATATTTATATTTTTAACAATAAATAAGACAATATTCCCGTTGCCTTTTTCTTATTGGCAGTCAAGTGGAAAACTAACTACGAAGTAACACTAAAGGAATGACAGCCAAGAAGATATCTATATCATTATGACATGCACATCATTAAAATTTTGGCCTGAACTATATCATACAGGGGAATGGAAAGGAGGGAAGAAGAGAGAAAAAGAGACGGGGAAAATCGACTAAGAGAACACTAAGAACTTGCACTTTTTTCAGCCTTAACATTAATATTATTTGTTTATGGTAGCAAACTGTTTTGGCTTCCGCTTCCCCCTGCTTTGCCATACCCGAGCTGACGGGTTAGGCCAGTGTCAGGTCGTTTCAGCGCAGTCAAGCGTTTATTGGGAACAAAAATGTTGTTTTTTTTCGCAAAACAAACATCAAACACACAACTTATTCTGGGTTAATTTCTTTGGGGTTTTCGGGTTTCCACTATTCCTCTACATCGTCTTCTTCGCTATTTTCTTCGTGTGTTTGCCAAGAAGCCAAACTTAAGTCTCTTTTTTCTAGCTCGATGGCTGGCGACAACTAAATAAAAACCAAAAATGTTAGTTTGTCACGAAATGGTTTATTTGGCGACATTGTTTTGCCAGCCATTAATACCCAGGATAAGGAGGAGATCGGGCGAAGGGTAGAGGTTTGGTAACGAATGACATTTTTCTTATAAAAATCATCATGACTTTGAATTTTCGGTTTCATTACTACATATCATGTGTGGATATATGGATGAGAGGGGTCGTGGAGGTGGGAAATGAGGGTTATTACGGACTAACAAATATTTCACATATTTCCATAGGTTTCGTCGAAGGGGGAAGCGAGGTGAAAAGGAAATGCATGCAATGTTTGTAAAGGTTTTGATTTACCAAAGTTATAGTTTTTATGGTTTGGTAGGTGTTATACCAGCCCGACATGCAACTTGGAAGCTATTCGAAGGAGAATTTTTGGGAAAAAATTGCGGGGGATGACACAATTTTTGGGTAATAGAAATCTTATAAGACAATATTTTCTTAAAGAAGTTAAAGTAAAAAATTTTCCTTCGGAAAATCTTTGCAAAATTGTATTTTCACCATAGAAAAATCGAATAAAAACGGCTCCGCAATATTGTCTTAGTTGGAGAAAGAAGTCTTCACAAAAAATTGCCATCATTTCCCATATATCACCTACTAATTATTGCTTTCCCATATATCACCTACTGTTTATGGCTTTTGAATGTAAACCCCATATTCCACCTACTGATTGGGGTTTTCGGCCCCATATTCTACCTACTTATCGATTTTTTCGGCTTTTAATATATCTAAGAAGAAAGAAATTATAGCTTACACACAATTAAAATAAAATTTCATCGTTTCCCATATATCACCTACTAATTATTACTTCTCGGCAACAAACCCCATATATCACCTACTTATCAGTTTTCCCTCTCTTTGAATGGCTTCTAAGAAAGAATCGATGAAATAGATAGTGATCGAAAGTAAATATCGGAGAAGAAACAATTATGTCTTCCAAATAAAAAAGATTTAAAAAAAAATATTACGTTCCCATATATCATCTACTGATGATTGCTTTTGGACGCAATGCCCATATTCCACCTACTTATCGGGGTTGTTCGTATTTTCATAAATATGACAGGGCGTAAAATAATTTTTTTTAAAATTTATGTTCGCTATTAAAAAATAATAATAATTTGTTTAGAAGAATAATTGCTTACAGTACCCACATGCCCATATATGACCTACTCATTACTACTTCTGACGCCAAATTCAATATTCCACCTACTTATCAGTTATTTTGTGATTTGTTTTCAATGAAACTGTCCTAGTAAAGAAGAAGTGGACAACTTTTCTTAAATAAAAATTAGTTGTGAGATCAACCATTTATTTTTTAAATACTAGTGCATACTTTTAGGCTGAAAATTATTTTTTTTATAAAAATGGCCTTTACTTCAAGGGAAAAATGATTTAATTAATTCGAAATGGTTCCACTAAAAAATTAGTAAATCATGAGCAGCCCGTTCCTCTCTTATTTCATAATTTACAATTTTCAATAATCAGATTTTTTGATTTTTGAACATTTAGAAAATGTTTAATCGAAGCGTCTTTACGGTAAATTTATTTTACTAATTATATTTTCTTATTCTCTTTTTACAGGTATGTTCTGGTTACTACAATAATAATATTTTATACAAAAATTGAGTGAGTATATAAACAAAATCATTCATGATTATTATCCAGTGCCCTTTGTTGGGCGCCAATGGTCCTCAACGTTAAGAAAACATTTTTTTTCCAATGATTTCGTGGGAATTTTTTATGAATATTTATCATGGGTCGTATCGTATCATTATGGACGTATGTTGTACTTTATATTTTTAATGAAACCCTTGCCTCTTGTTGGGCGCCAATGAGTCTCAACATTAAGAAATCTTAATTTGTTCGCTAGATTTCTACTTATTTTTATTTCAATTACAATCTGAACTATATGCGAGAATTTTTTATGAATATTTTTCATGGACTATCGGAGCATTATGGGCCCTCTTCCTCCTCTACCCCTATCCCTTCTCTGCCCCCCTTTCCCCCAAACATCAGCATTTAGTTTTACAATTAATACTGACAAAGAAATTATTCTCCAATGAAAGTCCATCACATGCGGAATGTTCAAATAGAAATTATTAATAAGTAGATACAAAATTTCATTTTAAACCACAAAACTAAAATTTAAATATAGATAATCCATTCACATACAAATGTATGTACATATGAATGTATAACAGTCCAAGTCCGAGGGCTAATTAATCATATATAAGTTGAGGGGGCAATTTTGGTGGCGGCGGGTACTTTTTATGTTTTGTTGTTGTTGCTTTTTTCATAGACACACCAAAATAGAAAACACAATGCTGCCATTTATATTGAACGATGAGCAAAAAAATAACGGAATGAGTTCATCTTTTTTGAGTTCAAATGAAATAAAATTAGAGGGTAAGAGGAGAGGAGGGAAGGGAAGGGTGGGAAGAATCAGCTTTGAAAAACCTCTTAATTTGTTATAATTTTTTTTGGGGAATTGTAAAGCCATTCACAGTTGGATGCCTTAACTAGATGTGGCATATATGTGAAACAAGTTAATCGGTCTCGGCGAAAAAAAATGGAACCTGGGAAAAGAGAATGGCAGATTTAAATGAAAGGTTTTGACTGAGGGGCAAGGTCAAGAGGAAAATAATGTGAATAGAAAATATGTACATATATTTAAAAGTCACTGTTCTAAAATCGGATGATGACCCATGAACCCCTTTTCGGCAATGCGAACTTATGTTCTTTTCCAGAACTTTCAAAAATCTGCAATTTATTAAAATAGTTTTACGACTTTTTATTTTTATGTGCTGAACCCCAAAGAGTCTACAAATTTAAATCATTAATTAAAAAAAAAATACGGCATGTAGTTTTTTCCGACATCCCTTTTTTTCTTTTCTGTTTTTTTTTACCAAAAACCCATCTGGAATGGCCAAGCCTTAAAACAAGCTAAACTAACAGATATTGTTTTACTGTTGTTGTTTTTTTTTTTTTTTTTTTTTTGTAGCTGCAGGAAACCAGAAAAATTACAAAACAAACAAAAAATCCAAAGTGTTTCAGAAAATTAACAAATTAATCTGTGGACCAAAATTGTTGTGTTTTGTTGTTGCTGATTTTTAGTTTTGTTTTCGTTCCTCACGGGGTATTTTGTTTTTCGGTGAACAAGCCTTTTTTCTGAGGCCCCACAACAACAACAAAAAATAATTAAATTAAATTGTTAACTTAACACCCGCTCAATTTGATTTGTTGTTTTTTTTTTTTTTTTTTTGCATGGATGGATGGAAATTCAGAAAATGAACACTACAACAACAATAATAAATAAAAAAATACAACAATTGCTATACAAAAATTAAAATATATATATATATATATAAACAATGATTTTCTATTTTTTTGGGAATTTTCTTTGTTGGGGCCCCACGTTGGGCGCCATCGCGAAAAAAATATTATTTTTTAACAACATTATAGCCTCATTAATTATTTTTTTAATTGTCAAAACGACGTAAACTGCCGCACAGTGGTATCATTTTCCATAAACGTCTTCTGTTTCATAACATAAGCCCCATATTGGGCGCCACTTCGAAAATAATACACTTAAATATTAATTTAAAAAGATTTTCTGCAAATAGGGTCATTGGTAAGAGCTTTTTTTAAATTAAAATTATTTGTAATCAGTTTCTGGGGATTTTAAATATTTGGTATTTTTTGTGTTGAAGCCCCTCGTTGGGCGCCATCGGGATAAAAACATTATTTTTCAAGAACATAAAAGTTCTCTGAAAATGTTTTTATGCATACAAAATAAAATAAACTTCCGCACAATATTATCATTTCCCACAAACGTTTTCTGTTTCGTAACGTAAGCCCCTTGTTGGGCGCCACTGGGAAATAAGGCCTTTAAATGTTATCTTATATTTTTTTTCGAAACATTTCTCTTATTTTTTTATTTTATTTACTTCTTTGATTTTGTAGGAGTTTTTTGACAAATTAAAATAATTCGCGAATCATTTTCTGGTAATTAATATTTTTGGGATTGGTTTTCTTTTTTTTTTTTTTTTTTTTGAAGCCACACGTTGGGCGCCATCGGGTAAAAATATTATTTTTTTTTTTTAACAATAAAGTCTCATGAATGTTTATTAATAAAGAGAAATAAACTGCCTTACAATATTATCTTTTTCCAGAAACATTTTCTGTTTCTAAATATAGGCCCCTCATTGGGCGCCAATGGGAAAATAAGTCCTTTAATTATTATCTAATAATTATTTCGAAACTTTTCTTCAAATTTTATTTGAAATATTATGATTTTGTAGGAGTTTTTTTTACAAATTAAAATAATTCGCAAATCATTTTTTGGTAAATGATATTGTTGGGATTTGTTTGTTAAAGCCACACGTTGGGCGCCATTGATATAATTGATAATTGATATAAGCCCCTTGTTGGGCGCCACCCGCAAATAATGTTCTAAAAATATACTTAGATACCTTTTTTTAATTTTTATTGGAGTTAAACGTGTAGATTTTTTTTTTTTTTTTTTTTTTTTGAAAAAATTTCCAAATACAATCAGAGGTATGGAGCGGATATTTATATACTTGTTCGAGACCACATGTTTGATTTTATGTATTTGATAATTATTTTGATAGGTATTTGTGTTATTTTTCGTACGATTATTATAAGGACCGCCAAGTTTAATAGTTTTTGAATTTTTAGGTGTCTTAAAGCTTTACGTTGGGCGCCATCTGGATGCTAAATTGCCATAAACCTTGCTTTCACTTAAAATTTTGGATTGGTATTAATAAAAAATATCGAAAACATTAAAACATTTCTCACAATCTTTATCTGACAATTAATATAGGCCCCTTGTTGGGCGCCAATGGTGAAAATATGGCTTCAAGAAATTTAATATAAAAGATGTCGGATTTTTTCAATTTTGATTGAAAGGTGATCAGAGCTGTTTTTCAGAGGGGATTTCTTAGAAAAAGTTTCAGAGGTGTAATCATGATCTTTTGAATGGTTTGTCCTTGTCTCACCAATATGGGCTAATGTACCTAAAAATTTGGATATGTTCGGCTCTACACCTCATAAAAATAATCCCTTACATTAATTTAATAAATATCTATAATCTCTTGAAATATATTTTCTTTGAACAAAAAAAATATTCTTTCTTTTTCTTAATTAGCAAAATTATTGAACCGAGACACCCAAAGCACCCCAATCTGAAGACACATTAAATAACTAACTAACAACATTTTGTTTTTAATATTTTCCCATTTTTGGCGACTTGATTTATTTCATTGAGAATTACGATGTGTGTAAAAAAAGTTTTCAAAAAAATATATGTTAGGGGTAGGGGCACATGTTTTTTGTGTTTGATTTTTACCGCATATTTCTTTCGCCGTCATATTTCTTTTGTTGTGGGCAAATCTCTTAATTTATGTTGATGTTGATTGGGAGAGGAGTGGTGGGGGTTTTTAGTTGTCATATAAGTCAAAAAATATTAATCGGTTTTTTTTTGTATTTTTGGAGCATTTTTTACACATTTGTGGTTTTTGGTACCGATTTTTTGAAGAGCGATTTTTTTGCTTATGTTTTTCGAAAATTATTGTTATCGCCTTCTTGATTTGTTAAGTGCTCTTTTAAGTAGATGTTTGAATTTTCTTGGTAAAAAATTTGTAAAATAAAGTCAGCGCCAAAAAAATATTTGAGATGATAAATTGTGGGAGAATTTTTTTTTCAAATTTATTTATTTTTTGGTTCATAGAATTTTTTTAAGTATATATTTTTAAAAGTTTCAATTTAAAAAATTTTTGAAAAATGTTTTTTATTGTGATCCTATGACTTCCAAACGAATTTCCTTAGGTTAAATTGTGGTCAACCTGCTTCGAAGATTTTTTTTTTTTTGCCACAACATCACAAACTTTTGTGTGGAATTGCTTCTTCTTATTCTCTTTTTGTAAAAAGAAAAAATTCCAGTGGTCCATGTTTGTTGTTTTTGTAATTGGAACAATACAACAAAAAAACTGATCAAAGAATTTCTTTTGTTTATTTTGAAACAGGTCATACGGATGGTTGGCCGGCCACTCGAGATAGGGTGAAGAGCACCCCCGCCATTATGACCGTTTATTATGATGATGATGTTGTTGTTGTTGCATTTTTTACGAATTTAATGAAATTGTTGTTATTTGGCCATTTGACCGCATTAAATGGCCGGCGGACTCATCGAACACTCGGCACACTCATACACCATTTGCAACATGTTTGAAGCGGGGGGCTATTAATGCAACAATTTGGAAATTGTGTGGCGATTTGTTAGATGATGATGAGCTGGTGATGATGATATGGCACAAGTGGATGGCCTGACTGGCTGGCCGATCGGTTGGCCGGCATTCATGATCCGCATTGGCCATTTTTTTCACACCACCATTGCAGCATTAATGAGTGGCCAGTCCGCCGGCCGGGGCAATCCGTTTCAGTTTTTTTTTTTCTATTTTTCATTACGCGATGTTGCAATTCTATTGCCATGTTTTGCATTTCAAATAATGATGACCATTTATCCGTTCCATTCATGTGTTTGTTGGGGTTCCGTTCTATGCATTCCATTTTTTTTTCAAGTGGCTATCTTCAGCTCTTCGACTTCGGCTATTTCTTTAGAGCGAGCGGAGCGGGATTTTGTAATTAAAATTTATGATAATCTTGCAATGGATATAAGTTTTGCCGGGTATTTGAGTATGAGTGTGTGTCTGAGTATTTTGTGCCACAATCATAAATAACAACAACTACAACAACATCGGCAGAATCGCCAGCCAGCCAAATGTGGGAAACACAATTTTTATAAATGTGTCGTAATTTAATAGGATTTTATTTTTGCGCAATACTCTCTGGATGGGACTTCGTTTTTCGGTTCAAATTTTTTTTTTTTAATTTTAGTTGTTGTTGTTATTTTCATTTCTTTCTTGTTATGAATTGTCTGTATAAGGCAATTGGCGGGATATCTGTTAGTACTCATTAATATGATTAATTGGTATGATGGGGCATGTGAAAGTAAAGTAAATGAATGGATGGATATAATGGGAATTTAGATATGTGTAGCAGGCAGTTAAAGTGGCTGTGGAAGTGTGGGAGAAATTATTTAAAACTTTCACAATCGATTTTTTTTAGGTTAGACTCCATCTAACCTTCAATTTGCGGATTTTGAGCATGTATTTCGAATCGAATTGTCTGAAATTTGATATTTTGGGTTCTCATAGGGTAGTAAATCATCCTACCAAAAATTATCAATATTGGTCAACATTTAGGGGTAGCTACCATATAAGGGTACCTCCGATTTTTTTGGTATTTTGTCAGTTTTGGACACTTTTCTAAATCGAATTGGCTGCAATTTGGTATTTTGGGTTCTCATAGGGTAGCAAATCATCCTACCAAAAATTATCAATATTGGTCAACATTTAAGGGTAGCTACCATATAAGGGTACCTCCGATTTTTTGATATTTTGTGGAGTTTTGCGAACTTTTTTCATTGGAAATGGCTGCAATTTGGTATTTTGGGTTCTCATAGAGTAGCAAATCATCCTACCAAAAATTATCAATATCGGTCAACTTTTAGGGGTAGCTGCCATACAAGGGTACCTCCGATTTTTTGGTAATTCGGCAGTTTGGGGCACGTTTTTTAACGTTTGATATTTTGATTTTTTGGGTTCGTTTGATATTTTGGGTTCTCATAGGCTAGCAAACCCGCCTACCAAAAATTATAAATATTGACACACTTTTAAGGGTAGCTACCATATAAGGGTACCTCCGATTTTTTGATATTTTGTGGAGTTTTGCGAACTTTTTTCATTGGAAATGGCTGTAATTAAGCATTTTGGGTTCTCATAGGCTAGCACACCCACCTACCAAAAATTATAAATATTGACACACTTTTAAGGGTAGCTACCATATAAGGGTACCTCCGATTTTTTGGTATTTCGGCAGTTTTGGGCACTTTTTTTTAAAAAAAATTGCCTGTAATTTGATATTTTGGGTTCTCATAGTGTAGCAAATCTCCCTACCAAAAATTATCAATATTCGTTAATTTTTTGGGGTAGCTACCATATATGGGTATTTACAAAATATCGATATTTTGGGGAGCTTGAGCACGATTTTCCACCAAAGTGGTTGTAATTTGGCATTTTAGGTCCTCATTAGGTAGCAAACCTCTCTACTAAAAGTTATGTATAACCGATTATTATATGGAGTAGCTACCATATAAAGGTACCTTCCGAATTTCGATATTTTACAGATTTTGAGTCCGGATATCAAACGAATTGTCTTGATTTTCGTATTTTGAATTCTCATTGGGTAGTAAACCTCCCTACAAAAAATTATCCATATTGGTTTACTTTTAAGGGTAGCTGCCATGTAAGTGTACGTGACAAATTTCGATATTTCGGCGATTTTGGAGACATTTTTCAACCGAATTGGTTGTATTTTAATATTTTGGGTTCTCCTGAGGTAGAAAATCTTCCTACCAAAAATTATCAACATTGGTTTATTTTTAAGGGTAGCTACCATATAAGGGTACCTACAAAATATCGATATTTTGGGGAGCTTGAGCACGATTTTCCACCAAAGTGGCTGTAATTTGGCATTTTAGGTCCTCATTAGGTAGCAAACCTCTCTATCAAAAATTATGTATATCCGATTATTGTATGGAGTAGCTACCATATAAAGGTACCTTCCGAATTTCGATATTTAACAGATTTTGGGTACGCTTTTCAACCGAATTCGTTGGAATTTGGTATTTTGGCTCCTCACTGGGTTGTAAACCTCCCTACAAAAAATTATCCATATTGGTCCACTTTTAAGGGTAGCTACCATTAAAGGGTACCCCCAAATTTCGATATTTCGGCGATTTTGGGGACATTTTTTCAACCGAATTGGCTGTAATTTAATATTTTTGGGTTCTCCTGAGATAGCAAATCTACGTACCTAAAATGATCAACATTGGCCTAAGTTTCGGAGTAGTTACCATATAATGGTACCTCTTCAATTTCGGTACTTCGGTGATTTTGGGGACATATTTTAATTGACATAATTACCTTAAATTAATTTTCAAGGTCTCCATGAAAATGTTTCAATTTAAATCTCTTTTTTTGTTTTTTTCAATACCTTCCTTAAATTGTCCGCCAATCAATGCGAACAAATATAGCCGCTTGAGAGCCAAAAAGTCAAAATCCATATAAAATGTACAACAACAACAAAATATTGTCATTGTCCCTATACACCACTCGTTTTTCTCATGAATTTATATGCAATTGTTGTTGTTGTTGACCAGAAACAGCAAAATGAAACTGGTTGCGGGTTACCATCACCCGGCGACCACCACCTCAAATGGGCATCAAAACACCACACACACACAAACCCATTGAACCGCCAGCAGAATCATCATCCTGGTTGGTGTTGTTGCAATTGTTGTCGTTGTTGTTGTCAATGTTATTATCATCATCATTCTCCGAGTATTGGCAACAATAGTTTGTGTAGTTGTTGCTATTGTTGTTGTGGTGGTGGCAACTTTGCAATACCTTTTTTGAAAAACTGAAAACCGAACAACAAAATATGGTATTGGAATTGATGTTGTAGTTGCTGTTGCCGATGTCGATGCTGCTGCTTTTAATGGTTACTGATATAATGGCCACGATATTGTTGCTGTTATTGTTGTTGTTGGCTATTTTGGTTGGTTGTGGCATATTCAATCGACCCGAAACGATCGAATGGTCAAGCAATCAGCAACGACATAAGTCAGTGGCATTGGCAGGCTGGCTGGCAGACGGACAGCCATTCAAGCCAACCAGCCATCTAGTCGGTCACTCAAGCCAGCCAGCAAACCATCCAGCTGCCCTGCCAGCCAGCCAGCCATCCATCGAGCACAAAAGATAGGCAGAGCCACAGAGCTTTAAAAATCAAAAGCAATCAAATTGACAAAACGTCAACGTAATAAAGCGTTGATAAACCACAGAAAAAGGCAACAATTGCAACAACAATAACAACAACAACCAAAATATATATCTATAGGAAACATGAATGGCCAGCAACAAACAATTACGTCCTCACATCGATCGATGCAGCAGCTCTTGCAACAGCTACAAATACATATATCCTGAACATCGAGAGCTAAACACAACAACAACAATGAGAACCATACATAGTCAATAAAAAGACTACAACAACAACACTACAATATACAACAAATTGATTAGCAAACAACCAAACCAATAACAACTACATCGCCAACCCGCAGCCAACCTCTCGACAACCTTAATATGTTGTTGCAAGTATCCAAAATACAACAACAAATAAATATTGTATCTCTTCCGAACGTCAGTTCAATATAAAAAGTCTTTGGCCACATAAACCAAAGGAATTCTCTGGGACGGTTTTTTTTCTTCTTCTTTTTCTACGAAGTAAGGAAGAACGGAAAGCAAGGATTGCAACGAATTTGCCCAGGCCAATGCTCAGAATTGCCAATGAAAAACAACAACAAAAGCAAATATACAACCACACCGTACCACGTTTGGAGAACAAAACACACATAGAGAACAATTTATTTATAAGTCCCACAAAAAACTCTGACAAACTGACTGGGTCGGAAGAGCAAGAAGGCCAACTACTAGAGCTAGGATGGGGAAGCTGAGGCACGTGGAAAAACATTTTCTTAAAAATACGCAAGTATTGGGGAAACTTGAACCTTTGAGAAGCCAAAATACCATACTACTGTAAATGCGGATGAAAAAATATGTCCAAGTTCTTCAAAATATCGAAATTCGGAAGGTACTCTTATATGGTAGCTATCCCTTAAAGTAGGCCAATGTGGATAATTTTTGCTAGGGAGATTTGGTAATCTATGAGAACACAAAATACCAAATTGCAGCCAATTCCGTTGAAAAACGTGACCAAGATCCGAAAAATATCGAAATTCGTAAGGTACCCTTATATGGCAGCTACCCCTTAAAATAGACCAATATTGATAATTTTTGGTTTGGAGATTTGCTAACCTATGCGAACCTGAAATACCAAATTACAGCTCATTTCGATGAAAAACGTACCCAAGCTCCGCAAAAAATGAAATTCGGAAGTTACCCTAATATGGTAGCTACCCCTTAAAGTAAACCGATTTTGATCATTTTTGGTAAGGCGATTTGTCACCCAATGAGAACCCAAAATACCAGATTACAGCCGCTTGGGTTGAAAATCGTGTCCCAATTACTCTGAAAACCCGAAATTCGGAAAGTACCCTAGTATGGTAGCTACCCCTTAAAGTAGTCCGATGTTAATAATCTTCGGTAGGGAGATTTGACACCCAATGAGAACCCAAAATAACAAATTACAGCCGCTTGGGTTGAAAATCATGGCCCAATTACGCTGAAAACCCGAAATTCGGAGGTGCCCTAATATGGTAACTACCCCTTAAAGTTGAACAATGTTGATAATTTTCGGTAGGAACATTTGCAACCTTATGAGAACCCAATATACCAAATTATAGCCAAAACGGTTGAAAAACAAGGACTAAACTCCCCAAAATTCCGAAATTTGGAAGGTACCCTTATATGGTAACTACCCCTTAAAGTTAACAAATGGTGATAATTTTTGGCAGTGAGATTTTTTACCTATTGCGAACCTAAAATACAAGATAACAGCCAATTCATTTTAAAAAACCTCCCGAAAATCGACAAAATAACGAAATTCGGAAGGTACCCTTATATAGACCAATATTGATAATTTTTGGTAGGGAGATTTGTCACCCAATGAGAACTCAACATACTAAATTACAATCAATTTGATTGAAAACTGAACCCAAAATCGCAAAAATATCGACATTTTGAAGATACCCTTATATGGGAGGTACCCTTAAAACTTGACCAATGTTCATAATTTTTGGCAGGGAGATTTGTCACTCTATGGAAACTCAAAATACCAAATTACAACCAGTTTGGTTAAAAATCAAAATCCGCAAAATACAGAAGTTCGGGTGGTACCCTGATATTGTAGCTACCCCTTAAAGTAGTCCAATATCGATAGTTTTTGGTATAGAGATTTGATACCTTGTGAGAACTCAAAATACCAAGTTACAGCCCATTACGATGAAAAATGTCCTCAAGCTCCGCAAAATAGCGGAATTCGGAAGGTACCCCAATATGGTAGCTACCCCTTAAAGTAGTCCGATATCGATAATTTTTGGTATAGAGATTTGATATATTATGAGAACTTAAAATACAAAATTCCTGCCAAATCGATTGAAAAACAATGGTCGAACTTCCCAAAATACAGAAATTCGAGAGGTACCCCGATATAGTAGCTACCCCTTTAAAGTAGACCAATACTGATAATTTTTGATAGGGAGATTTTCTACCCACTGAGTATCGAAAATAACAAATTCCTGTGAAAAACGTGGCGAAAATTCCCGAAATATAGAAATTCGAGAGGTACCCCGATAAAATAGTTCAATATTGATCCTTTTTGGTTGGGAGACCCTACTACCTATTAGAGCTTAAAATACAAAATCGAAAAGGTTTCAATTAACTTTAAATGCAAATTCGTCAAGGTTAAATAGCTTCGACCTCTCAGACTGGCTACTTAGAAAGCCGCTCGGAAAAATAATTCTCAAGGCAAAAAGGGGTCCAAATAACTTTAAATGCAAATACGTCAAAATATTTTTTTGGGGAGCTCATATTTTTCAATTTATTGATCCATTATTAGTTAGCAATTTATGCTCCTAGTACCTGAGGTTGGTCCCTCCCTCCTCTATTATTCTCCAAGGTATTTTATTGGCGGTAAATTCATGTATCGATACAAGTCAATGGCTCGAAGTACAATTGCAGCATTGCACAAGTTATTGCACGTATTTTACGTTGCCAATAGCGCGGCAGCAGCAGCTCCATCGAAATCGGCAGCGGCAATTGGAAAACTATTTTACAAAACCAAAAAAAAGTGATCAGAAGAATACAGAGAGGAGGGTCACACAATAATTGTAAATATTTCAAAGATCGATTTGGTCGGAAAAGTTCCACAACAAAGGTTCGCCTCCTAGCCAGGAGTCACCGCGAAAAGCAACATTGTTTGAAAACCTTTAACACATATCTACACAAAAAATATAATCGAATCCCCCTTGGTAACATTTTTCAATTTCGAATTGCGGGACGATGGAGAACGAAGAAGATGATCGGGACATTTAGTTATTCCTTCAAGTTTGTTTTATAATAGTTTTATTTATCTTTTACAAGACGAGCTGCTACTATCCAGATCTCGTTATTGGTTTTGCTTGCTTACATGTATTTATGGTTATCCCGACCATATATGGTCGGCTTCGATGGCTTCGAGAGCTTCAAAATTACCAAATACCAATTGTAGAAAAAAATCGTTGCATACCTTGCCATGGCAATTGTTTTGCGATTTTTCTACGAGTTTACCTTCTTAGATCAATCGATTGTGATTTGGTTCGGCGCGGAGCTATCGTAAATGGATTTGCTGTTCAATTGTTTAACGCGTCGCATTGGCTAGATCTTGAATCTTTTACCTCCACCTCCGTCCTGAAACAATTGCAATTGTTGCTGGTGTGGTTGCTGCGTTAAATAGCGCCTTGCCATGTTTGATGTACAAATTTGGTCAGCAATGAATCCGGTGGAAAAAATAGATGAAGAAAAATCGAAATTGTTTTTCGGTATTTATCGGGTGGTGGATTTTGTGATGGCAGCGGCGGAAGAATCTTCTATTTATCGGTGTGTAAAGATTTTGAAATGGACAAAAATTATTGCGAATTGTCGTTTAAGATTTATAAGGCGTTGGCTATGGTTCGATGCCGCCAGAGGTAGCATCATCATCATAATTGAGGAGATAATTTTCTGTATAGGGACCGGGATGAGTTTGGCAGGAAGCTGGAAAAGGCTTGTTGAGGTTCTTGATCACAAAAATTCGAAAGAAAAAGTTCCTTCTTCTTTGAGGAGTCTGGTAAATTCGCCCTAGTCTCTCCGAAGAAAATTTCAGGGTGGGCCGACGCAGATCGGAGAAATGAGAATTCTGCATAGCAAAAGTAACTTTTATGTCTCTTTAGGGAGAGGTAGGTTCCTAATCGAAAGATTTCAATTAACTTTAAATGCAAATACGTCAAAATCGAACTACCTTTCAAATGGCACCCAACAGTTATTCGGTTCTTTTCTTAAGTCTCCCTAGAGAGAAATAATTTCCAAATCGAACGGCTTCAATTAACTTTAAATGCAAATACATCAAAATTTAACTCCCTCTCAAGTGGCGCCCAATAGTTCTTCGGCTCTTTTCTTAAGTCTCCCTAGAGAGAAATAATTTCCAAATCGAACGGGTTCAATTAACTTTAAATGCAAATACATCAAAATGTAACTCCCTCCCAAATGGCGCCCAACAGTTGTTCAGTTCCTTTATTAATCTCACGTCTTTTTTCATTCTCCTTTTTCCCCATTATTTTTCACAATTCTAATAACTTCATAGAAAGTTTGTTAGTTAAAAATAATTGTCAATATTTCCACACCTATTAACCTAGTTTATGGACTCTGCAGTGCAACTTCTTTTCCCCACTCATAATTCTGCAAAGTTGTTACCCTTTAATTTTTAATATTTTTTTGTTCGTTTTCTTGAGCCAAAAGTTTTGTAGTAATAAATTCCTAAAAAGAAACATTTCCTTTATGGACTTTAGTAAACTATGCGTTATTTTTATAACTTTGGACCTCTCTTACAACCTAACCTCCCTCACAGCCTTACCTCCCTCACAACCTTACCATTTATCGCTCCTTCTTCCTGGTCAGGTTATTTGCGTGCCACACATACACACAATTACCCCCATAGCGCAAAATAATGTTAGTAATAACACATAAATATTTAATTAAAATTAATCACACAATAGCACCCTTTAAAGGGGCTGCTCAGCACAAAACTTTAGTCTCCCTGGCTCCTTCGCTCCCCCGCTTTTTTCTCCTCATCATCATTTTCTTCTTCCTTTTAAGCATAATAAATGAGCATTAAGCTAAGAACTTAAAAAAACTCAGCATTGAAGATGAAAACAAAACTTTTTAAATATGGTTTATATAAATATCCTGTAAAGAAGGAAGCGCAGAGAGAAGCCGGAATCTTCCGCTAAACCATAAAATAAACTAAAGTTTCTCGTTTTTTGTTTTCTTCATCGGACTTCTACTTCGTCTCCAATGGGATAACCACAACACCAGCATCCTTCGGATGAAGTTGCAGTAAAACACAACAAATGAGAATGCAAAAATTGCAGCAGAGCAAACATCAGCAGCATCTTCGGACTTCTGTACATAACATTTGTACAGGATTATCCTTGCATTTCTTGGCCAGGACTTTAGTAAAAATTCTCAAATATATGTGGGGTTTTTGTTTCTTTAAATGTATTTAGAAAAAAGCGGGCTTTGAAGAACACCCATCTGAAAAATAAATCCAAAATCATCAACAAAAAATTCTTCACATCTCCCTGCGGTAGAAGATTCATGTCCACTGACCTCTGACCATTTGTTTGTGCGGAAAATAGATAGAACATAATGAGGAGTTTCATTCTAAGCTCTGTCGGAGAAAATGGCTAAAAAATTGCAGAAAAAATCTGCAGGTTTTCTACAAAAAACTTTTAGATACCCCCGATGATCCCACAGTCATTCCTGATGCTTTCTCGCCAAGGTGAAGAATGTCTTTCGTTCCTCGAAGTAAATTTTTGCACCTTCTTATTGGATCTTGCGATCAGTCCTGATGCCTTTTGTGGTTATTCAATTGATTTTCTTCCTCAATTTTTAAATTTCCCTGCAAATTTCTCGTTTTAGAGGATGAACTTGGGAGCAGTTATCTCGTTGCTTTCACTGTTACTCCCGGTGCTTTTAGTTCGGGTTTTGCAATTAATTATCTCTCGGAATAATATTTTTTCACTAAGTAAAGACTCCGCCAATGATTCTGCGGGTATTTTTGAGGCTTTTTAATGCGTTTGAGGCCTGGTTTTAGCCCATACAACCTGAAATTACCTTGCGGAATATCTGCACCGTAGTTTAATGTAAGAGAATTTGTTTTCACAGGCACCCAAGATCCGATATTCAAGGAAAGTAATTTTGTATTATAGAACAGTTTCTTTTGTTGCTTTCACTGGTACTCCTGGCGCTTTTAGTTCGGGTTTCGCAATTAATTATCCCTCGGAACAATATTCTTCTTCTAAGTAAAGACTCCGCCAATGATTCTGCGGCTGTTTCTGAGACTTTTTGAGTGTGTTTAAGGTTGGATTTCCTTCATACAACCTGAAATTACCTCGCGGAATATCTACAACGTTGTTTCAATACAAAACGAATTATTTCTAGGGTACCCATGATCCGGTTCTCTCGGAAAGCAATTCGGTATTAAAGAAGAGTTTCTTTCGTTGCTTTCACTGTTACTCCCGGCGCTTTTAGTTCGGGTTTCGCAATTAATTATCCCTCAGAATAATATTTGTATACTATGGAGAGGCTCCGCCAATGGTTCTGCAAGCAATTCTGAGAATTTTTGAGGGTGTTTGAGGCCTGATTTCATCCATACAACTTTAAATTATCTTGCGGAACATATATACCATCATTTATAGGAAGAATCATTACTTCTGCCGGCAACCATGATCCGGTTCTTTCGGAAAGCAATTTGGTATTACAGAATAGTATCTTTCATTGCTTTCACTGGTACTCCCGGCTCATTTAGTTCGGGTTTCGCAATTAATTATCCCTCGGAACAATATTCTTTTACGAAGTAAAGGCTCCGCCAATGATTCTGCTGCTGTTTCTGAGACTTTTTGAGGATGTTCGAGGCCTGATTTCCTTCATACAACCTGAAATTACCGTGCGGAATGTCTTCAACGTCGTTTCAATGCATGAAAAGATCCGATTCTCCTGGAAAGCAATTTTTTTATTGCAGAATATCTTCTCCGCTGATTCCGCCTTGCATTCCTTACACTTTACAGAGCAGTTTGAGACTCCAAAAACTGCTTTAGGAAAATACTTTTCCCCTAGCAGAATTGCTCAAAAAATCTCTCGGGATGTTAGGAGCAGCATGCGGATTTGATTTCTTTTTTAAATCCCATCCCTTTATTTCTCTTTTTTTTTTAATTCTGAAGTGTAGAAAAAAATGTTGCAAAAATTCCCATAAATCTTTTGCGGGCTGTCAGGGCAGAAACCAAACTGATTTTTTTTTTTTTTTTTGCCACACAAAACTGATCCCCCATAACGGATGGAACTTTGGACAGACCACATCACATGTACATAAAAATATAACCATTAACAGATGGATGGATGGGTGGAAGACAAGCATACAAATACTCATATGAATCACCATCCTCCATGGGGAATCAAGAAGAAAACCAAATATTGAAATTCTTATTGTCTGTACTATTTGTTGTTGTTTTTGTTTCGACTCATAACCATCAATGTTGTGTACGATGCTCGCCCATGCCCATGTCATTATCATCTGTAATGATCAATCATTTGTGTTAGGCAGTTTTGTATGTGTGTTTTTTTTTCGAAGTCCATTGGAGAAGGACCGACCAGTGGTAGGTGTGTAGTAGTAAAATATTTTTTTTGTATAATTCTTGAAACGTTTTGTTTCCATCATCGTCATCATCAATAGACAACAATGCTTACAAATGATGCTATTGTCAATAATGACATTTCAGAAA
This sequence comes from Musca vetustissima, assembly GCF_032173495.1. Taxonomy (NCBI): domain Eukaryota; kingdom Metazoa; phylum Arthropoda; class Insecta; order Diptera; family Muscidae; genus Musca; species Musca vetustissima. The sequence continues at coordinate 27,926 of NW_026882963.1, forward strand.
AAAGGAGGAAGAAAAAAAGCAACAGAAAACAAATTCTGATAGGCGTTATTGTTTTCTCTACACAACTGATTACTGATGTCTAGGTGGTAATCTCTCTGCCCACACAATAATTTAAAACACTTGTACAACAAAATTTTTGGTTGTCCGCAAAAGCCGATAAGACGAAGAGTTTCAAGTACTTGAAATTAAATACCTGTCCGAAAAAGAATTAATTATTTTAAAAGGCAGACAATCATTGTTAGGTTTTTTTGGAGATGACCCTCCTTCACCCTCCACAAAGGTCTCTCCTCAAAGTGATCAATCAAATAATCTGAAAACAATTTGTGGGAACAAAATACAATGTACAATTGTTTGTAAAAAATGTATAATTACAGATCTTTGGAGTTCGGTAAGAAGCCATTAACCACTTGAAAACAAATTACGATATTTTGCAGGATAGCTGTGAAAAAAAAACTGAATTCTGTCACTCAAATTGCTCTCGGCAAGTATTTTGTTTTCTGTGCACAGGCGCAGCAGGCAGGCTACTGTATATCAATGACAGCCACACAAAAAATAACACAACAACAACTGTCGTACAATATGTCCATTAATGTCAACTGACAACACAAAATGCATTCATTTATTTTTGCGGAACGTTGTTTTGTGTGTAATTTATAGCTTCTCAGTTGCTGCAGATTTCCCATGAGGGAGAAGAGAGAAACTGAGAGGTGTCATTTGCAACTGATTTCCATGGGGGGGAGAAAAGTGAGAAAACATTTTTGATGTATTTGCATTTAAAGTTAATCAAAAACCTATAGGAATTTTATGGAAAATCACATATTTTTTGCAAAGTGACGCCCAACGTGGGGTCCGGTTTTGTATAGGAAGCTTTTTTGTCCTAAACAAAGTCCAAAAAAATAAGGATGAACCTGTTTTTGTGTACAATTTAGAAGAGTATTAAGACTGAAAATAATTATGGCAAGGCAAAATGGCGCCCAACGTGGGGGAGAAGGTAGAAGACATTTTTGATGTGCGAAATTTCCATAGGGCGGAAGGTATTTTGATGTATTTGCATTTAAAGTTAATCAAAAAACTACTGGAATTTTAAGAAAAATAGCACATTTCTGGCAAATTGGCGCCCAACGTTGGGCTAGGGTTTCATATATAAATCTTTGGGAACATCTTACAAAAATCCCACAAAAATCCAAATAAATTAAGGAAGAACATTCTTTGTCTTACAAAGTAGAGGAGTTTCAAAAATGAAAATAATTATTTTTAAGGGCAAAATGGCGCCCAACGAATGGGAGAAGACATTTTTGATGGGCGGATTTCGGATTTCCATAGGGGGATGGCATTTCGATGTATTTCCATTTAGATTTATTTAAAAACCTACAGGAAATTTGAGGAAAACAACACATTATGACAAAATGGCGCCCAACGTGGGGCATATATAAATCTTTAGTAAGCTGTTATCATACAAACATTCAAATAAATTAAGGGAGAACCTGGTTTTTGCGTTACAGATTAAATGAGTTTTAAGAAATGAAAATGGCGCCCAACATGTGGGGGAGAAGCGAGAAGACATTTGCAATGTGCGGATTTCTGATTTTCAAAGGACAAGGTATTTTGAGTTATTTGCATTTCAAATTACAAATGAGGAAAACAACACATTATGAGAAATTATTTTTGAAAACCTATAGAAATTTTAACAAAAATAGCAGATTTATCGCAAATTGGCGCCCAACGTGGGGTTAGGTGTTCATATATAATTCTTTAGGAAGGTCTTATCCTAAAAAAATCCAAATAAAGTAAATAGGAATCAGCTTTTTATGTCACAATTTAGAGGAGTATTAAGAAAAATAATATTTCCTTTAATGGCAAAGTGGCGCCCAACGTAGGGGATTTGTTTATATTGTTGTTTGGAAATATTTTTCAGGGAACTCAGATCATAAAAAAATTATTTAAAATTTTATATGGAGTATTTAGTAGTATTGTGAAGTATTTTGAATAAAAATTTTAATATTTTAACAAAATGGCGCCCAACGTGACCATGGTATTTTACGCTATTATTTCACTTTTTTCGACATAGTTTTGAGTTCTTGTTTCAAGAGGAATGCAGAAGGTGAAATCCTCCTTTTCCTCTGATCAAAACCTTACGCCTTTTGCGCCCACAACCTGAACAGCCTAATAACTCCTCTTACAAAAAAAAAAAAAAAAAAAAATGGAAAAATATATGCCAAAGTAGAAGAAAAGAAAAATTATGCATCCATCATCAGTAGTCCATCCAACTAGCCATCTTGTTCGTTTCTAACAAGACCCCGAACGAAACGAACCTCATTAGCCGGCTCAGATAGATAGTTTTGCAGTCATAGAGCTTGCTAATGGCATTCAAGTGAAGAAAAAACAACAACTCCGCAACGGAAAACTTCAATAATTTTCCAAATGAGATACCGAAAAAGAAACCCAAAACTCCAGCTTCAATAAAACAACAACAAAAAAGGAGAAGAAGAAAGATATACCAAGACAAAAAAAAAACTGGCTAACTATCCCGACCATTTTTGAGTGAAGTATACATTTTGGCCAACAACAACAAAAAACAGTTAGAGAAACAAGTTGAAAATCCCCCCCAAAACAACAACAGCAAAACATGGAAAACACCAGCAGAAGTTGTTTAGAAAAAAACAAATGGGCATCTGAAGAAGGAGTTGTAGATACCTCAGAAGAAAAAACAAAAAAAAAACATTAGATATGCAATGGCAGTAAACACAACAACTGCAAGATGAATGTTTTGGTTAGTTGGACTCCGAACTATCCGCTCTTTTCTCTTCTCAGAAATATATGATGATGATGACCATCATGCCACCAGAGTCTGCATGTCGTTAAAGGAAGCAAAAGATTTTTGCCAGACTAACATTTCTAAATGCACCAACAACAATGCCAATTTTGGGTAATTTATTTGTATACCGAATATCTATCTAATAATGTTGAAGCTGTTTTTTATTTGCGGGTTCGGAAAGGAAGGCAGACGTTTGGAATCCATATCATAGATATGGCTAATATATGTGACCAGTTTCTGTTTTTGGTTAAATGGTATATGGGCATCTTTGTTGGGAATGTATGGAATTTGGAAGATTTTGCCGAAGCATCAGGACCTTATGAAGAGAGATAAGAGAGAAAAAAAATAAGAAATCCATGATTTGGAGGGGGCCTACGGGGAGCGGAGCTGAATGCTAACGGACACGTCCACAGGTTGCGGATTGTGGGAAGCCCAATACTATTCGTTGGGTAACTGTGAATAACAAATAAACAGTCGCGGACAATCAGCGGGCTCACGGGGAGAGTCTCGGAGGAAATGACCGAGTGCCTATGATCCCAGGGCCGACGAGGCGAGAATGGCGCCCCTATATATCCAAGTTAAAAGGTCTGGGTCACTACCTTTTTAAAGTGTCCCCAGTAATGCTGGGGTGTCATGCGACCCCGTGCCTATCAGGTTCTACGGTTTGCAGTCAGGGTCCCGACTGTATTAGAACGGAACCTTGTTGATACCTGGGCACATCAGCAAGCTTATTCAGGCTTAGATGCCTTGCCATGGTAAGAGGCTATGCCATGGTCGACCTCAAACCCTCTCTTACAGCACTTTCTATGAAGCCGAATTTTAATACTGGCACTGTTGAGAACCCCGTCGATAAGATGGATGATTCATCAGTACCAGTATCTGCTAGGCAAGTCGATGCCAAGGAGATCGCTGCCAAGAAGATGTACCGGAGCCGTTAACTACTGCAACCGATACGTCGTACGGAACAGCGACTCCATCACGGGAAAGGAGTTCATTTTAATCAAGAGGAACCTCAAATTTATCCGAAAGTTCTCCAGGAACTAGCCTGATGATATTGAGAGGAACTTCTTGATTGATAGGGACGGTAGTCCCTTCAAAGAAGGAGAAACCTGTTGGTGGCCCTAGTACATCCAGGAAGCTTATGCCTGAGACTTCTAAGCCCTCAGTACCCCCCAAGGGTAAACTAAGTACTAATTAATAAATTTTCTATTCAATATTGATTTAACTTTAAATGCAAATACGTCAAAATTAAAGATCACTTCTCCCATCCACTTTTCTTTTCCACCGACCAGCCCTTTGCTGCCACATTAACCCATAATTAAAATCGTAAATTTTAATTGGTCATTTTGAAAAATTCCGAATCATGTGTGAACCCATTTCTCACTTCTATGTTTGTTCCCAAACTTATTTTTTAATTAAATATTAAATTATGAAGAACACATTTTAAAAATTCATTATCTACCATGATATCTAGGACTTCTTGTAAGGGTAATAACGGGGTGTAAATTGGTTTTGTAATTTGAAAAAACTAAAAAGTTTGATGTAAAGTCACCTAACCTCACTCCCACAACGTCCAGGGAGCCATTACAAGCAATGACCTAAATTTTATGGTGGAACCACAACACATCACAACACACAAAATAAAGGCAAAGGATCTACAAATAGTTTGGCTGTTTGTACCTCAAATTATCCTGGCCTCCCAATATGTATTTTCCCAACCAAAAACCTCTGCATACTTTTAGGCCATAATCATATGTTTGCAGGAATTTCTGGGTTCTCATTTGCGACCGTCTTTCGTCCTCCTTTTTTTTGTGTTTTATATTTTGGTTCTCCTTTGTTTTTTGTACTTCATTTTTCTTTCGTCCTCCTGCTAAGGAGTTAATTTATTTTCATAATATTTATATATGAATTTCCCTAAGCCTTCTTAAAGCTTGTCAAATACATGCGAACCAGAAAAAAAAAACGAAACATCGAATCACAAAATAATTTATGTTTAATGTCATTAACTATACAAACACAAATCCAAGCAAGCCATCAACAACAAATCCTTCTGCTCGCTTTCCTCCTTTTTTTGAAAGGCAAAAAAAAAATCGTTGGCGTCGAGAATGTTCACAAAAAAGCGAAAACTTCCTAACAAAGGAAACTGGACCTCCTCTAAATAAAAAAGAACACATAATTCCCTTACCAAAAAAACTAAACTCCCAGTTAGTTCTTCCACCAATTGGGCGCCATTTTCGAGGTGACATGGAAATTTGTGTAATGTTTGTTCCTCATATTCCAAAAAAATTTATTTTTTTTTTTTTGTAATGGGAGTTAACCATAACTGCTTGGCTCCCCGGCTCACTCTAGACCACTTCTGAAGGCTCCAGGGTTCTGTTGTTGTTGTATTTTTTTTTTTTTTTTTTTGGTAGAGCTTATATTTTGACATTTGTTATAGATTACATATTATTTTCATCACACTCCGACGCTTGTTTTTTTTTTTTCTTTTTGAGCTGTCATTTCGATGTTCGTTGTTGTTGCTGGCTCCTTTTCCCTTTTGTCGACATTTAAACCATATGAATGTTGGCATTTGTTGAGCCATGTAATTGTAATTCATCATTTGCAAAACAACGCCAAGCGAAACATGGAGTCATGTCTTGAACTCCATGTTCCTTCTTTGTGGCTCATATGTTTTATGTCGGATATTTTTTGTACTTTCGCAATTGCCGCGATATTAATGAGATTTTCGTAATGCGGATTTTTTTAAATATAAAACAGATGGTTTTTGGTTGAGGAACTTTCCCATATTTATTCGAAATGAGATTTGAGAATTTTAAAATGTTGAAACTAATTTGAAAAAACCAAGCCTGTGAAGATACTTCAAGAATATTTATTAAAAAAAATCGGACCATTTCAGATGCCTCGAAAGATATATTTTTACATTCCTATCATAGACTCGTTATTTATATTCTTTCGGGTCGAGCTCAATGATCTAAGTTTTGCAATGAAAAGGAAAGCCAGGAGAAGAACCTACGTACCCACCATTATGCGACGCGTTTCGCCGTTGGTTAAGCGGCTCATCAGGCATATTGGGCTATGTGGCTTTACAAAGGTCGTACGTATGTTGATAACTTGTATTTATTCCGCCCTGATGCGAAACTTGCATATGCGAGCTAAATTCAAATTTGTCAAGATTCGACATTTGTCTTCATTCTAGAAACAGTCCTTTTCAAAGCAGATTTTTGTTGTAGCGATGGATAATTATACCACACACACCTACAATTGCTTCCTTGGTATACACATATTGTTTTGCGCAACCGTCTTGGAAGTGTGTTTATGGCTCAGAACGTTAAGTGGCCTGGAAACATTTGTGTTGCTCTGAGGACCGAAGTTCGACTCTAAAAATGCCATAATATTCGAATACGATACTAATGTTGCAATTATTATTTACCGCAATTTTGTTGCCCATATTTTTAACATTTTTTTTTTTTTTTTTGGATTTTAATCGATTTCAATTTAGTAATATTCGAGATCAAACCAGAAGTTTTTGTTTACGCCTCCAAATGCTGCAAAAAAGGAATTTTAAATTATTTTCTAAAATAAAATTAATTACTTATATTGAAATTATAACTCACCGCCTCTCAGGAACTCTCGCCACTGCAAATCCAAGTCGCCAGGACAATAAAAATATGTAATTTTTCTTTTCCGACCATAAATCTTCGAAGTGGAATTATTTGTCAACGCCATAAAAATTTCGGCATGTTATTTAATGGTCCAGCAGGAAAAGTGGCATAAACGATATAGTGGCTAATAAAATTCTGATTTCGATTTCATTGTCAGCCATCCCTCTATCAAATTGCAATTCGTAACGGCAACCAAAGGGGGGGTGTGACCGATCAACATAATTTTTCTATGCGATTACTTAACTTGCTGCGGATTCGATTAAAAATTCGTTACAGATGTACAATCGATGTACAAATGAAAATGTAATGCAATTTTAAGCATACTCGCATTACACATGGGTGTTAAATAGTTGTTTTTTTCGAATATGATGGCAGGCGATTTCAAAAATTATGACACATATATTGAGAGAGCTCGGGGTTGAAATTTGTCAAAAAAAAAATCTAAGCAAACCGCAAAAACCCCTAATACTATTCGATGTATAAAATCTCGAGCAAGGTTACTAGGTTTTTGGTTTGCTTTGTGGAGGTAGGGTGAGTTTGAGTCCCTTCATAAATTTGTTAAATTATTATTAAAAACAACTAACACTTCATCCCCATCCCCTTCCTCTTATTTCTTCGGAATTTACCCAAATTGCAGTTTGACTCCGGCAATTGTTATTCCAAGCCATAAATGATGTCAACATTACCATTATATGAATTTTCCAAAAAAAAGATCAGATCGGCAGAGAGTCAAAATACAGTTAGGAGGATGCCGCTGGCATATTTTGTTTTGTTAATTATAATGGACATGTGTGGTCAAAAAGCCACTACATTTATCTACCCCCGGACAACTATAGGCTACGAATGGCGATGATGAGGATGCTACTGCGGCTGATGCCACAGCTTATCAAATGACATTTGAAAATTTATTTCAGACAATAATAATTTTTGTTGTTGTTGCTATCTATTGTAGTTCTATTCAACCGTACATCCAGCCAGCTATCCATTCATCGTTCCATAAGCAGATTAAGGCAATATGTGACATTTTTTCATTGTGTGTAAATAACAACCCTGTTAACTGCCCGACAGACACACAAATAACTGTTTATGAGGTGTCAGGCAAAATTTTTTTGACATTTATCACTTCTTTTGTTCCGATGTGTGTGTATGTTTCTGTTTCAGAATTTTTGCATTTAGGGGATAATTACAAATGTTGATTGAAAACAAATGCCAAAATGTTTGACTACTACTCCGACACCCCGATGGCAAAAGGAGTAAATCCTCACAATAATGTAAAATGGATTATCGTCCACAAAAAGTGGTTTTTAAATGCAAAGGATTTTGGAGAGGGGGAAAAAGGATTAACGTTCTCTCACAGCAATGATGATAATGACAGATGTCAGAAATTGCAGTTTTTAAACACTTCAGAAAAATATCGTTATGCTCTTTGGGTGCAGAATAGAACAAATTCCATATGGGTACATCTTGTCAAACGGAGTGTCTTGAATGTTTGTCAGGATTATAAAAGGATTATGTTTTATTTGTTGATCAACATGGTCGGAATTTTGTTCTCTTCTCTCTCTCCTCGCTTTATCTCATTCACTTCGAAGTCCATTATAATACGATTTATATAATTGTTATAAATATTAAATAGTACGTTTTCATGGTTCAGCACAACCAGAGGAAGTTTGACTTCACCGCACATATTCGATGGTAAAAATGATAGGAAATATTTAGTAATATTCGAGAAGTTACCGGATTTTTTATTTTGAGGGGTTTGGGGTTATCATTACTACAATGAGGGAGGGCTTTAACAATAAGATCATAGTTTAAATTATGCACTTTGCTCGGTTTTCTTAGAGCTCTTATAAAATCAAACTTTATTTGAGGAATTTGTATACATTCGGGAATTTCGTAATATTCGAAATCGGATATATTTTTACTGGAGTGTTGGTGGGATTTTCTTACATAAAGGGATCTGTTTAAGATTTAGATTTCTTTTGAAATTACAGAAAGTTTTTTCTTAACTCAGAAAATGTAGTAATATTCCACTCAGATTTTCCGTTCAGTCTTCAGGTTAATCGTAGAGAATTGTCGGTGGAAAATAGAAGAATTTAAGCATTTCGTTTTCGTTGTTTATAAAAATAAATCTTCTCTTGATATATCTCCTTATGTACTCTATATAATCCTCTAAAAATGATCACTGCCCTTACAAGGCAAAATTCAAATAACAAAAATTAATTTCAGCCGAGCACGGCTAAGGCTCGAACCTAGGTCCTCGGAGCAACACAACATGTTGCCAAGACCACTTAACGTTCTGAGCCGTCAACACACTTCCAAAACGGTTGCGCAAAACAACATGTGTATACCATGGAAGCAATTGTAGGTGTGTGGATTAATTATCCATCGCTACAACAACAAAAATCTGTTTCGAAAAGGACTGTTCCTAGAATGAAGACAAATGTCGAATTTTGACAAATTTGAATTTAATTCGCATTTGCAAGTTTCGCATCAGGGCGGGAATAAATACAAGTTATCAACGTACGACATTTGTAAAGCCACATAGCCCAATATGTCTGATGAGCCGCTTAACCAACGGCGAAACGCGTCGCATAATGGTGGGTACGTAGGTTCTTCTCCTGGCTTTCCTTTTCGTTGCAAAACTTAGATCATCAAGCTCGACTCGAAAGAGTATGAATAATCACTTAGAAAAAAATTTAGTAAAGTAATATTAATACTCCGATTTTCAGCAGGACGTCACGTTTAACACAGAGACTTGTCCTTGTCTACCCCTTTTTAATCCCCAACATACTCCTCTAGAAATATATCAACCACCGAAGAAAATCTATCATTACTTTCTTAGCTTCTGAAGTTTACTTTGTCTAATGCAGGAAATTTAGTAATATTCGAGATCTCCGAGTTTTCATGTAATGGGAGGTCAGGTTTTGCACTGAGGCTTGTCCTTGTCTGCCCTTATTAATCTCCTGCTATGGTCTATATGATCCACCGTATACCATTATATTATCGAAGCTAATGGCTTATTATTTCCTTATTTTTTTCAAAACTAAAAGTTGGAACAGTTATTTGGGAATTTAGTAATATTCGCGATTTCAGGATGTTTTTCTTTTTCATTTTTTCGAAAGGAGATTTCCTATGAAAATAGAGACTAGTAGCTTCAATGGAAAGAAATGACTTCCCTGTATCGATTTCTTCCTTTGTGTTTCAAGGCACCCATCCAAGTATGCAATACATCCTCCGCCACTCTGGTAGCCATGGAAATCTGAAAAATAGTTAAAAGAATTTTTTGAGATATTTTTTGAGGTTCGATTCGAGTTATCTATTTATATAATATATATTTTTCTAAAGTCTTCTTAAATATAATATTTTTATTATTATATTTTTTTTCTCTATCTCTTTCCAGGTATGTTCACTTCTGTGTAGTGTATGTTCAATTTAAATAAAAAGGTAAACCTTTAAAATAAATTTAAATAAAAGGTATATATATACTTCGAAGCTGAATTTTTGGGAAGGAATTTCCAAACTATATTCCAACGACTCAAACAAATAATAATACCTGAAATATGGACCTACATATTTTTAAAAATTTAATTTTTTTTGGGAGCTTTAATGTGAACTTATAATCTCCCATAAAATGTATATATTTTGGGTCTCAATATAATTTATTTTATTTGAAGTTTTAATCGAACTATACAAAGTTTTATTCCCCAATATATATTTTTTTCTTTTTATTTCATTTTACTTAAATGTTTTCTTAAATCTCTATCACTCGGCTTCCTAAAATATTTCTTAAATATTGCCCTAGGCCTTAAAATGTTTTTCCACTTCTTCCGTAATTTTTTTCTTGGATATTTGCCAGTCTGAACAAATTTAAGTAGCTTTCATAAATGGTCTGGCAACTGAGTACCAAAAACAACAAAAGAAATCCAATGCTGATGTCTTCCACCCTGCATCACTTCTTCCACACATATAGGCTTAAATCATTCTATACACCTTCAGCAAAGCCAAAATTTTTCTATACAAAAGAAACAAAAAAATTAACCTGTAGACACCAGAATATAAAATAAAAGAAGTGTATAACAACAACTATTACAAAAATAGCAAAGTCACCAGCTTGGAATTACCAAAAAAAAGAAAAACAAAATAAAACAAAAAAAAAGAAAATCAGCCGAACAAAAAAAATCTCCAAAACTAGCCGAAAAAAGAATCAGAAACAAAACCTAACAATTTGCTGGTGCTGCTGAGCGCTCACTTACTGCATTGCCGGAGGCCACGTTTGGCCGCAGGAGAAAAGGTCGTTCGGCCGGCTCACACAATAGAGTCAAAAACGAAAACTGCAGTTCGGAAGGTCTTAATGGTTGCAGCCACAGCCACTTGCTGGCTGGTGCTTGGGCAGAGGGTGATAGATTGTCGAAGAAAACTAGTGAGGGGAAGAATGTAAAGATACGTGTTGTTTAGAGAATATTTTTGGGTGTTTTGTTGTTGTAATTTTTTAAATAGTAAAATGATGTGTTGTTGTTTTTCGGATTTTTCCTTCTAACAATAACTCAAAAAAATATGAAAGAGTGCTGGAGGGCTCCCTAAAAAATTTTCCGGCCTTTCATTAAAATATTTGTTTGTGTTCGGCGGATTATGTTCTGTTTTCTTTTGGTTCTCCTTGGCTATGACCTTTAGCCTTTTGCTGACGGGAGGCCAGAAGAGAATCAGGTTTTTGAAATGATTTTTAATTAATCAGGGAATATTCGAAAACTATCGGACCTTTTGCGTCTGTGTAATATATTTGTGTTCTGTTTTAAATTTATTAATATTCGAGATCAACGGAGTTTTATTTAGGGATTCATATTCGAAATTGAAGCTTTTATGTTTTTGTTTTGAAAATTCGTACCAATTCTGCTTCGTGATTATTCTGCCTGAAACTTAGTCGGTATTTTTTTTTTTTTTTTTGTGAATTTAGTAATATTCGAGATCAACGGAGTTTTATCTACGGTGTCAATAACAACGCGTTTCGCCGTTGGTTAAGCGGTTCATGAGGCATATTGGGCTATGTGGCTTTCCAAAGGTAGTACGTATGTTGATAACTTGTATTTATTCCGCCCTGATGCGAAACTTGCATATGCCAATTAAATTCAATTTTGTCAAGATTCGACATTTGTCTTCATTCTAGAAATAGTCATTTTCAAAGCAGATTTTTGTTGTAGCGATAGATAATTAATCCGACCACACCTACAATTGCTTCCATGGTATACACATGTGGTTTTGCGCAACCGTTTTGGAAGTGTGTTGATGGCTCAGAACGTTAAGTCGTCGGGCAACATTTGTGTCGCTCTGAGGACCGAAGTTCGAGCCCTAACCGTGCTCAGCTAAATTAATTTTTGTTATTTGAATTTTGCCTTGTAAGGGCCGACGCTTTCGAGTCGAGCTTAATGATCGAAGTTTTGCAATGAAAAGGAAAGCCAGGAGAATAACCTATGAACCCACCATTATGCGACGCGTTTCGCCGTTGGTTAAGCGGCTCATCAGGTACATTGGGCTATGTGGCTTTACAAAGGTCGTATGTTGATAACTTGTATTTATTCCGCCCTGATGCGAAACTTGCATATGCGAATAAAATTCAATTTTGATTTCTAGAAAGCAGATTTTTGTTGTAGCGATAGATAATTAATCCACACACACCTACAACTGCTTCCATGGTATACCCATGTTTTTGCGCAACCGTTTTGGAAGTGTGTTGATGGCTCAGAACGTTAAATGGTCTGGCAACATTTGTGTTGCTCTGAGGACCGAAGTTTTTATTGCAAAACTTTTTATTCCTTTTGGAATCGTAGCAATTCTTCTTCGAAAAATATTTTTAAAAATCTACGCCTTCTTTTAGGTCTTTAAATAATTATTCTTAAAAATGTACGCCTTGAGCACGTCTTAGAAAAATATTTTTTTAAAAATCTAGGCCTTGTGTAGGTCTTCGAAAAATATTTTGAAAAATCTACGTCCTGTGTAGGTCTTAGAAAATTATTTTTTCAAAGCCTTGTGTATGCCTTAGAATCTACGCCTTATAAATTTAGTAATATTCGAGATCAACGGAGTTTTATTTATGTTGAGGAGAAAGGGCTTCCCTTTTCGGTTTATTCTTAGATCTTTAATTTATCGGCACCTTTCTTCCGGAAGTTTTTAAAATCCCATTTATCCACATGCCACAATCGTACACCTTTGAAGCCTGCATTGCTTATTTCCGCCTCTAAAAATAAACACAAAGTCTTTAAAAATTCTAAAAACGTTTAGACAACATATTTACCTCTTCTCCCACTCTCTCTCTCTCTCTTCCTTCTTGCCCACACGTCATTGAACTGATATTCAATTTTCCTCACTGAATTTTTTTAATTTAACCTTCATCATTATCATTCATTATTATTATCCCACATCACAATAGTGATTGTCATTTATTTACTATAGAAATTTTTTTCTTCAGCTTCGTGTTTTGTTTTATTCGCAATAAAAAAGAAACTGATAATCGGCATATTTTCATTATGGCTTTTCCAATAACAAAACATATATAGCAGAACATTTTATATATTTTTTCTGTGGTATCATACTTGGCCTTAATGGTTCGACATAAAGTGTTGAATGGGTTTCGTTCGGTTGGTTTGCGAAAAAAAATATATCCTCCTAGATCGCCATCCATTATTATCATTATCCACATTCAATACAATGTGGTGGCGGAATGGCTGGCTGACTGGTTAAATTGCCTGATAGGCCATATAGATATTGTTTTGCTCCAAACATATACTCTTCTATACACACATCACTGCCTTTTGGAAAACGCATTGCCAGGCCTCAGTCGTCCTCCTTCTCCTCCACACCGAACGAGAAGCAGAAGAAAAACGCCAACTAATTTAAAATGCCCGACACGCAGTTACTTTTGCTGGCTTTGCATGGCATAGCATTATTATTATTGACTACAACAACACCGCTGATGTCTACAGAGTCTAAGGCGGGCGGCTAAATGTCGCTGACTGACTTTGTCGGTACATTGGCGGGCCGTCTGGGCCAAATCAATGCGTTATGTGTTATGCATATGAATTGTGGAAGAAGTTAAACAAAATCAAACATGACAGGAGGGGGAAGAATACTATGTGTGAAAAATCTGCTAGGAAGTTATCACGGCGGAGGAAAATTGAAAAAAAAATACGAAATTGAAGTAAATTGATTTCATTTAGCAACTCTTAAATGTCAAGGACTTAACGGAATTAATAAGAGCCTTGAGGTTTTTAATTCGAAGTCTAGAGGGTTATTTTAAGCAGAATATTTCCCGAACTTCCAACGTCCATAGGTCACCAAAAAACATACTTGCAATCTCTGAGGTGCCAAGAAAGGTTTCAAGTCGTGTGGATTTAAATTCGAAGCCTAGAGATGGATTTTATTATGGATATTTGCCGAACTTTCCACATTAGTGGGTCACTAAAAATGCCTCTGAGATTTCAGGCAATCGAAAACAAACAAAAATTAATTCAGCTGAGCACGGCGAGGACTCGAACTTCGTCGGTCCTAAGAGCAACACAAATGTTGCCAGCCCACTTAACGTTCTGAGACATCAACACACTTCCAACAGGGTTGCGCAAAACAACATGTGTATACCAAGGACGCAATTGTAGGTGTGTGTGGATTAATTATCCATCGCTACAACAAAAATCTGCTTTAAAAAGGACTGTTCCTACAATAAAGAGAAAAGTCGAACTTTGACAAATTTGAATTTAATTCGCATATGTAAATTTCGCATCAGGGCGGAATAAATACAAGTTATCAGCATACGACCTTTGTAAAGCCACATAGTCCAATATGCCTGATGAGCCGCTTAACCAACGGTGAAACGCGTCGCATAATGGTGGGTACGTAGATTCTTCTCCTGGCTATAAATAACTCATTTAAAAAATACAACTTAGAAAATTACTTTTTAAAAATCTACTCCTTGTGTATGTCTTCGAAAAATACTTTTTAAAAATCTACGCCTCGGGTAGGTCTTTGAAAATTACTTTTTAAAAATCTACGCCTTGTGTAGGTCTTCGGAAAATACTTTTTAAAAATCTACGCCTTGTGTAGGTCTTCGGAAAATACTTTTTAAAAATCTACACCTTGTGTAGGTCTTAGAGAATTACTTTTTTAAAAATCTACGCCTTGTGTAGGTCTTCGGAAAATACTTTTTAAAAATCTACGCCTTGGGTAGGTTTTAGATAAATACTTTTTAAAAATCTACGCCTTGTGTAGGTCTTAGAGAATTACTTTTTTAAAAATCTACGCCTTGTGTAGGTCTTACAGAATTTCTTTTTGAAAATCTACGCCTTGTGTAGGTCTTCGGAAAATACTTTTTAAAAATCTACGCCTTGTGTAGGTCTTAGAAAAATATTTTTTAAAAATCTACGCCTTGTGTAGGTCTTCGAAAAATATTTTGAAGAATCTACGCCTTCTTCGGGTCTTAAAAAATATGTTTTGATGATCAATTGGATTTTATTTTTTGTTGGACTTCTGTCCTTCTTCAAAATTTAGTAATATTCAAGAACTCCGGATTTTTTTTATTTCTTACCCATCTCTTCTCCTTCCTGCATTCAGCTTCTCCCTCGGATGATTATTACTTCGTTTTTAATTTTCATTATTTTGGTGTGGGCGTTTTTCTTTTATTACCGTAGAGCTATCATGATGATCTGCCGTAAGCGAATCACTTAATCCCCTGTGGTGTTGAAAAATACCTCTTAGATTGCCATTACCGTACAGATATTTCTCGTGCTCCTTTGTGCTAGAGTAAAAAATGAATTATATTTTTGCGTAGGATTTAAACTTCAATTACTTTACTCGCCTTAACTATTTCGTTTTTCCTCCACACAATTCCGCTTCTGCTTGCTTTGTGACAT